>NC_133330.1:39888711-39996898 GCF_042186555.1 Aquarana catesbeiana
AAGCCGCTCCGGCGCTGCCGCAGAGATGTGTGAACCGGCTCCATAGAGAGAGAGTCACAATCTCTCCTGCCATGCAAATTGGATGCGGATAAAACCCACATCCAATTCGCACTAGTGTGAACCCAACCTAAGATTAGAGAGGAGAGAGGGGGGGATGTGGGGTGAGAAATAAACTATTGCACACCTGACTGGTGTTGGATATTATGTAAAAGGATGATAGAATGTCGCCCATACATGATATATAATCTTAACTAACAGCATCGTCTTTGTTGAGGAAAATGAGAAAAAAAAATACAAGAGAATGACAGAGAGAGAACAAAGAGCCATGAAAGTAAATCGGATGCAGCCATTGTTCAGGTATTCAGACAGCTTCGGGTGTTGAGTGTCGCAATACAAGAACCAGGAGAAATTGCACCAATCATGCTGTCTAGTTTGGATGGAGGAATCAGATTTCTCTCATTTAGCCCACTACTGAATACAGAACTGCCTTGAGTTTTGTCTTTTATATTTTCCCAGAATTCATCTTTGAAGCAGTAATAAACCAAAAAGCAAAAATGTAATTTATTGCAGCTTACCAATCATTAGATGTGGTAGCTCCATCACTTTTCTTCTCCTAGTCTTTTTTCCCCTTTAATACAGGAGGTGGGTTACTGGCCACATCACCAGGTGTAAATTAGAGTGTCCCCACTCTGGATGATTAAAGTGGTGTTCCACCAAAAAAAAAAAAAAAAAAAAAAAAAAAAAAAATTTAAAAAATATTTGGAATTTTTTTTTTTTTTATTCACTTCTAAATGGCTGTTGCTAGGGGGTCCCTCGTAGTCTGCCTCCTTCAGTGCCTGGGCTGGTGACATCACTTCCCCTCGGCGCAGGAAGGGCTCAGCTCTGCCCCTCCCTCTTGTCAATCATCTGGGACACATTACAGGTCCCAGATGACTGAGCGGCCAATCACGGCCAGCGCCCACAGTTGCAATGTCGGCGTCGCCGAATGGAGGGGCAGACGAGTGGAGCTTCTATCCCCCGCATCGCTGGACCCTGGGACAGGTAAAGTGTCCGATTATTAAAAGTCAGCAGCTGCAGTATTTGTAGCTGCTAACTTTTAATTTTGTTTTTAAAATGGGAACTCCTCTTTAAGCAAAGGGAGGGCTTTTGAAGCATGGCATTGTCGGTCTGGGGGGATAAAGGTTTTACATAAATAAAAGTAATCATCATTGTAAATCACCCCTGCCAGTGCTAAATAGAGCGTGCCTCGTCTCAGTAACTGGTATATCTGCTGGAAAGCTTGTTCTTTTGAAAAAACAACAGAATTACTGGCTCGATCACTGGATGAAAATAGAAGATAAAAAGCCTAAAAAAAGAAAATGAATGCAGCCATCACATTGGAGAATTGGTAAGCTGCAATATAATGAATGTTTGCTTTTTGGTTTAATACTGCTTTAAGAAATATATTTAAAAGATAGAGATGGGAGAAGCGAGAACAAGAAAGAAGGGAAAAAAAGAGCTCAGGAGATAGAGAAAATATAATGAATACGGAAGAGATGAGGAGAAGGTTTATAAATTATATTTCGGTGGATTGGAAATAGTACACTGATACAAGATTTTGTTGTTTGATACAAGATATTTTTTTTTCCCGCTACTGCCTGTGATATGGAATCAGCGTTCACTTCAGCCGCCAGAGAAAATCCTAACATCCAAATAGATAAAAAAGAAAAAAAAACAAAAAGCAGCAAAGTGGAACGGCGGAGCTTTGAAAGGCAGAAATCCAGAGGCAGACATAAAGTGATGTCAATCCTACTGGGGAACTGGCTGTCTCACAGACATTAAAAGGCACTTACAGGTAATGATCGGGGTCAAACTTGGCCTTTTCAGCTTCCAGGCGCCTGCGTGTGCGTTCAGCGGCCGGGGTGACGTCAGGGTTTCTTAAGTCAATAACATCATTCAGTTCTTCCTGAAAGAGCACAGGGCAGATTGTGACACAGGTGGGAACACAAAGGGCTGGAAGAGGTGAATACACAAAGCGATCGCACGAGCCTGGACAATAATAGGAAAGGCATTGTGAACGTTAAATGAGAACCATATGCAGATCATATAGACGAAACCGGATGTGGGTGCTCTACCCTAAACATCACCCAATAAACAATGTGCCTCTTAAAGTGACACTAAACTCTGGAATAACCACTTAAGGACCGGGCCTATTTTTCAGACTCTGTGTTTACAAGTTAAAAACAGGTTTTTTTTTTTGCTAAAAAATTACTTAGAACCCCCAAACGTTACATATTTTTCTTCTAACACCCTAGAGAATAAACTGGTGATTGTTGCAATACTTTCCGTCACACTGTATTTGCGCAGCGGTCTTACAAGCGCACTTTTTTGGAAAAAATTTACTTTTTTGAATTAAAAAATAAGACAACAGTAAAGTTAGCCCAATTTTTTTTTATACTGTGAAAGATAATGTTACGCCGAGTAAATTGATACCCAACATGTCACGCTTCAAACTTACGCCCGCTCGCGGAATGACCTCAAACATTTACCATAGGCGACGTTTAAAAAAAAATTCTACAGGTTGCATGTTTTGAGTTACAGAGGAGGTCTAGAATTATTGCTCTCGCTCGACCGATCGCAGCGATACCCCACATGTATGGTTTGACCACCGATTCATATGCGGGCGCTACTCACGTACGTGTTTGCTTCTGCGCGCGAGCTCGTCGGGACAGGGCACTTTAAACATTTTTTTTTTCTTATTTATTTTACTTGATTTTATTTATTTTTACACTGTTTAAAAGAAAAAAAAAATTGGTTCACTTTTATTCCTATTACAAGGAATGTAAACATCCCTTGTAATAGAAAAAAGCATGCCAGGACCTCTTAAATATGAGATCTGGGGTCAAAAAGTCCTCAGATCTCATATATTTGAAAAAATGTCATTTGAAAAAATGACAACAAAAAAAATGTGCCTTTAGGACGCATGGGCAGAAGTGACATTTTGACATTGCTTCTGCTATACCCAGCCACGGACAGGTCCCGAACGCCTCCGCCGACGGCTCCGGTAAGCGGCGGAGGGTGTGGGAGAGCGACGGGAAGGGGGCCCCTCTCCCCCCCCGCCCATGACGGTGATCTTGCGGCGAATCCCCCGCAGAGACCACCATTATCGTTAACAGGAAGGGCGGATGCCCCAGGCACAAGTGTCCTGTGAAGTGGAGGGGCGCCATTTGGAGAGTTCCTGCTACTACAATCTGACGGGCTAGTGACAGCAGCATCACTACACCTGTCAGATTAGCGGGGGAAGTCCCAGGCAGTATCCTTAACAGATAAGGATAGCGCAAAGATTATGGACAGTGCTTTAATCATTACTCCAGTTCCAAAAGCTTTGCAAAATAAAATACTGGAGATAAAACTAACACACCACCAACCCTCACACCCAGTGCTTTTATGGAAGGTGGCTTTAAATATACCCAACCCAGCTTTGACAAACAAAACTATTTTAGCATAATGGCATAACCTTCATGCAACTGATTGATGAATAAAATATTTCACAAGTGTCAGATCGTCAATGAACATCATATGATAAAGTACAAGTATTCTGCCATTAACTTTAGAGTGTTGAGAAGATTTTGGATAACTTGTCTTTTAAATTGCATCTGATATTGTACCAGTGTAATCCCTTAGGAGATGAAAAAACATTGGATTGAAAAGAAAGCAAATGACTATCTGTAAGTGCAATGAAAAAATCATGATGGGAGAGAAGTTTGTAAGCCTGTTGTGCTGTAATCTGACCACCAGGGGCTCTGTGGTGCCTTTTTCACTTTGCCCAAACCATTTTATTTGGATGGTTGGTGCTGACGGCTTCAGTCTTTATGGCTATTAATGCTGAATGCTTGGTGAGTGGACTAAAGAAAAGTGCAGGAACTCACTGAGCAGGCCTAAAATATTGCAGAAAGTCATTAAAGTGCAACTGAAATTTCAAGAGATATTAAAGGGGTTGTAAACCCCCAAGGTTTTTCACCTTAATGCATTCCATGCATTAAGGTGAAAAACCTCCTGCCACTCAGCACCCCCCCTCCCAGCCCCCGTTATACTTACCTGAGCCCTGCGTTTCCATCTCGTGTCCTAATTGGATAGATTGATAGCAGCGCAGGCATCGGCTCCCGCTGCTGTCAATCAAATTACACCCGCACAGGTGTCCTGAAGGAGAACGCTTCTCCAACAGGGCACTCGAGAAGAGGTAGAGCCAGGAGCGCCACCGAGGGGCCCCAGAGGAGGAGGATCAGGGCCACTTTGTGCAAAACCAACTGCACAGCGGAGGCAAGTATGTTTGCTTTTTTTGATTTTAAAAACCATGAAGCTTTATAACCCCTTTAAGTCTCATTTTTTTCATTTAAAAATAACAAATGTGTCATAGTTACCTTTTCTGTGTAATGGTTTTGCCCAGATCCTCCTCTCAGGTCCCTCGCCGCCGTTTCTGGCCCCTCCCTCCTGCCGAGTGCCCTCACAGCAAGCAGCTTGTTATGGGGGCACCTGAGCCGCAGCTCTGTGTGTCCATTCAGACACGGAGCCGCGGCCCAGCCCCCTCTCTCCTCATTTTCTCACTGACTTTGATTGATGGCAAAGGGAGCCAATGGCGCCTGCTGTTATCTCAGCCAAAGAGGAGGGAGAGTCTACAACAGCCGAGCCTCTTATGCAACATCACTGGATCGAGATGGGAGAGCGGGCTCAGGTATATGAGGATAAAAAAACCTTCTGCCTTTAGAACCACTTTCAGTTTAACTGCGCTAAATACACTCCAGCCTCCTAAAAGCTAAAGGTAAGCAATGACAAACAAACCGTAAGACCTTACAGACCTTTGATGAACTTGAAATGTACAGTGCATTGAAAAAAGTATTCATACCCCTTGAAAATTTCCACATTTTCTCATGTTACAACTAATAACGTAAATAAATTTTATTGGGATTTTATGTGATAGACCAACACAAAGTGGAACATAATTGTGAAGTGGAAGAAAATGATAAATGGTTTTCCAAATTTTTTTTTACAAATAAATATGTGAAAAGTGGTGGCTGGGTAGGATCAATGCAGTCAAAATGACTCTTTTACCTAAACTCCTATACTTTTTCTGGTCGTTCCCAGTTTCTGTATCCAGAACAGATCTTTTGCTCTTTCAAACTAAAGTGTTGAAATTTATCTGGGGTCTAAGGGTCCTAGACTAGCTTGCACTACCTTGTGTGCGTCTAGTTCTAAAGGGGGTTTGGGTGTCCCTGACTTCTATGCGTATTACAAGGAGGTACAATCGATGCAATTGTCTTATGTTTATTTTCGCCACGAGAGGCCGGACTGGGTACAGTTGGAGCAGCAGGCCGTCTCGTTCTATACAATGGATTGCTTGCTATGGCGTCCTCTTAGGGATAGGCCTTTAATTCAGTTCCCCACACTATGCCATTCTCTGGCCATTTGGGATCACCTGAGGCTCAATCCTTTGCTGATCTCCGCATACACCCCTTTGGAACATATTTCATAACCCTGATTTTCCTCCGGGTATGGATATTAGGGCATTTAAATGGTGAACAGACAAAGATCTATACCGCATCAGTTACTTTTTCCACCTTAACTCATTGCCGTTCGGTCTTAGAGATGCCCCTTTCGGAGAAGTTCAGTTTTTTACAAATATGTAATTTTTTGCACTCTGGCCTTCTGAAGACCCCCCCCCAGTGATAGCTTATGAATAATGGTGTTCCACAGACCAGGGTACAAGAGATGGTATTTCTATGGTGTACGAGTCGCTGCTCACCCTGGTCCAGAAACAGCCATACATGCTGGCTTGGGAGAGGGACCTTAATGTTGAAGTTGATCTGGACCCCTGGTCACGTAGACTTCAGGTCTCCTATAAGGGTGTCCTGAATGTTACATTGATAGAAGCTAGTCTTAAAGTCCTGACCAGATGGTATTTGGTCCCCACTTGTCTAGCCAGGATGCATATTACGACTTCCGCAAAATGTTTCCAAAATTGCAAACTGAGGGGGTTCTATGTTGCATATATGGTGGGAGTGTCCTCAACTCAGGGATTTCTGGAACAGGGTATTGTTGCTCCGAAAGCTGACTTAGTTGTCCACTGACCAACAACCCAGTTTAGCGTTGCTTAATGAGCTCCCACCTGGGTGGCCTCATTCTTTAAAGCGCCTGGTATACTTTGCTTTATTAGCTGCTAAGATTGTTATAGCAGGAGCATGGAAGGCACCCTCAGTGTCATTTAGAAGGCTGAAACATATAATTTAGTGGATTATGATTCATGAAAAATATGCAAAACATTGTCAAATGACCATCAGACCCTCTTTAAAAGCACCTGGGAACCATAGGAAATGTATCGCCATGTTCCCCTCTCTCAGATCGACAATGTAGTCCCCAGGCTCCTCCTCCCCTGCCTTGTCCCCTTCCTTGATTTAGATCTTCCTTTCGTCTCTGGATTCTCACTTAAACTATGACCTCTTTTTCTTCTCCTCTCTTTTCTGTTATTCCTTGTGGTTTTTTTTTTGTTTGTTTGTTTTTCCTGCCTTATGTGAATTGGGCCTGCAAGTGTCAGTAGTTTTATTTCGGTGCAACTATGGGTATGTGTTGAGCCCTTACCAATACAATAATATCCCTAAGATGATACCTCCTCAGACCAGCTTTTTTGTTGCTATAAGTTATGGTTACGCTACTTTACTAGTTACCAAGTCTTTTTTTAGTGGTGTGTTTTTCATAATATGATAACATGATTGCCCATTGCTCTGACGGTTCAGTCTCTGCAGTTGCACATTGGTTCTTTGTATTTTCCTACATGGCACTGCGTAGTCTACTTGTTATTGTTAATATTTTACTATACCATTAATAAAAACTTTTAAAGTAAATATGTGAAAAGTGTGGTGAACATTTGTATTCGACACCCCCCCCCCCCGAGTCAATACTTTGTAGAACCACCTTTCACTACAATTACAGCTTCAAGTCTTTTTGGGGATGTCTCTACCAGCTTTGCACATCTAGAGAGTGACATTTTTGTCCATTCTTCTTTCCAAAATAGCTCAAGCTCTGTCAGATTGAATGGAAAGTGTCTGAACAGCAATTTTCAAGTCTTGCCACAGATTCTCATTTGGATTTAGGTCTGGACTTTGACTGGGCCATTCTAACACACAAATATGCTTTGATCTAAACCATTCCATTGTAGCTCTGGCTATATGTTTAGGGTCGTTGTCCTGCTGGAAGGTGAACTTCCATCCCAGTCTCAAGTCTTTTGCAGACTCTAATGCCCTGTACATACGGGCGGACTTTAGGGCATCAAAGGTCCGACGGTCTTTCCGACGGACTTTCTAAGGAACAGACTTGCCTACACATGATCGCACCAAAGTCCGACGGATTCGTACGTGATGACATACGACCGGACTAAAACAAGGAAGTTCATAGCCAGTAGCCAATAGCTGCCCTAGCGTCGGTTTTCCTCCGTCGGACTAGCATACAGACGAGCGGATTTTTTGACTGGACTTGAGTCCATCGGACAAATTTGAAACATGTTCCAAATCTAAAGTCCGTCAGATTTTCGACCGAAAAAGTCTGCTGTAGATCCGAAGGAGCCCACACTTGGTCGGATTGTCCGCCACGCGGCATAACAGGTTTTCTTCTAAGATTGCCCTGTATTTGGCTCCATCCATCTTCCCATCAACTCTGACCAGCTTCCCTGTCCCTGCTGAAGAAAAGCATCCCCACAACATCATTCTGCCGCCACCATGTTTCACGGCGGGGATGGTGTGTTCAGGGTGATGTGCAGTGTTAGTTTTCCCACCACACATAGCGATTTACTTTTAGGCCAATAAGTTCACTTTTGGTCTCATCTGACCTTCTTCCACATGTTTGCTGTGTCCCCCACAAGGCTTCTCGCAAACTGCAAACAAGACTTCTTATGGCTTTCTTTCAACAATAGCTTTCTTCTTGCCACTCTTCCATAAAGGCCAGATTTGTGGAGTGCCTGATTAATAGTTGTCCTGTGGACAGATTCTCCCACCTGAGCTGTGGATCTCTGCAGCTCCTCCAGAGTTACCATGGGCCTCATGGCTGCTTCTCTGATGAATGCTCTCCTTGCCCGGCCTGTCAGTTTAGGTGGACGGCCATGTCTTGGTAGGTTTGCAGTTGTGCCATACTCTTTCCATTTTCAGATGATGGATTGAACAGAGCTCCGCGAGATGTTCAAAGCTTGGGATATTTTTTTATAACCTAAACCTGCTTTAAAACTTCTCCACAACTTTATCCCTGACCTGTCTGGTGTGCTCCTTGGCCTTCATGATGCTGTTTTTGTTCACAAAGGTTCTCTAACAAACCTCAGAGGGCTTCACAGACAGCTGTATATATACTGATATTAAATTACACATAGATGGATTCTATTTACTAATTAGGTGACTTCTGAAGGCAATTGATTCCACTAGATTTTAGTTAGGGGTATCAAAGTAAAGGGGACTGAATACAAATACACGCCACACTTTTCAGATATTTGTAAAAAGGTTTGAAAACCATTTATCATTTTCCTTCCACTTTACAATTATGTGCCACTTTGTATTGGTCTATCACATAAAATCCCAATAAAATACATTTACGTTTTTGGTTGTAACATGACAAAAAGTGGAAAATTTCAAGTGGTATGAATACTTTTTCAAGGCACTGTATTTATTGAATTTAAACTGAAAGTTCAACTGGGCTTTAGGTCTGCATATACTAAGCTTACACAGAAGTTACACTCGGGGCTCTTGGGTGATTGGAGACGAGTGCCCGGTGTCCAGAAAAACATCTCCCTTGATTTTTATAATAATTATTGAAGAAAAGGAGTATACAAGTAGAGCCAACGCGTTTTAGGGGAATGGATATCCTCGGTTCGAATACCAACCACTCCATTACCTGCCTGGAGTTTGCATGTTCCTCTGGGTACTCCTGTTTCCTCCCACACTCCAAAGACATGCTGGGAGGTTAATTGGCTCCTGTCTAAATTGGCCTTAATATGTGTATGTATGAATGTGAGAGAGTTAGGGACCTTAGAATGTAAACTCTTTGAGGGCAGGGACTGATGTGAATGTATAATATATATGTAAAGCAATGTCTAAATCAGGGGTCCTCAAACTACGGCCCGCGGGCCGAATCCGGCCCTCCAGCGTTTTTGATCCGGCCCGCGGACTGCCCCTTTAAAATTCCAGCACTGCCCCTGCCCTCTGCTCCCTCCATCACACAGGACGGGAAACATGACAGGCCGGGCAAAGAACCTTCTGTGCTAAGAAGCAGGTGATTGGTTACTAGGCATCAGAGCGGTCCCAGGAACCAATCACCTGCCCCTCACTTCCAAAGTCCCGCCCTCCGTCCGGACCTACCATGCCTCGTGTCCTGCGTGATACAGGTAAGTGTAAGGGCGGCGGGGGGAGTCTGTGCTATGGTGGGGATCTGTGCTATGGTGGGGATCTGTGACACACGGGGGGACTCTGTGCTATGGTGGGGATCTGTGACACACGGGGGGACTCTGTGCTATGGTGGGGATCTGTGATGTGGGGGACTCTGTGCTATGGTGGGGATCTGTGATGTGGGGGACTCTGTGCTACGGTGGGGATCTGTGATGTGGGGGACTCTGTGCTACGGTGGGGATCTGTGATGTGGGGGACTCTGTGCTACGGTGGGGATCTGTGATGTGGGGGACTCTGTGCTACGGTGGGGATCTGTGATGTGGGGGACTCTGTGCTACGGTGGGGATCTGTGATGTGGGGGACTCTGTGCTATGTGGGGGACTCTGTGCTATGGTGGGGGACTGATGTGGGGGACTCTGTGCTATGGTGGGGGACTGATGTGGGGGACTCTGTGCTATGGTGGGGGACTGATGTGGGGGACTCTGTGCTATGGTGGGGGACTGATGTGGGGGACTCTGTGCTATGGTGGGGGACTGATGTGGGGGACTCTGTGCTATGGTGGGGGACTGATGTGGGGGACTCTGTGCTATGGTGGGGGACTGATGTGGGGGACTCTGTGCTATGGTGGGGGACTCTGTGCTATGGTGGGGGACTGATGTGGGGGACTCTGTGCTATGGTGGGGATCTGTGATGTGGGGGACTCTGTGCTATGTGGGGGACTCTGTGCTATGGTGGGGGACTGATGTGGGGGACTCTGTGCTATGTGGGGGACTCTGTGCTATGGTGGGGGACTGATGTGGGGGACTCTGTGCTATGGTGGGGGACTCTGTGCTATGTGGGGGACTCTGTGCTAAGGTGGGGGACTGATGTGGGGGACTCTGTGCTATGGTGGGGATCTGTGATGTGGGGGACTCTGTGCTATGGTGGGGATCTGTGATGTGGGGGACTCTGTGCTATGTGGGGGACTCTGTGCTATGGTGGGGGACTGATGTGGGGGACTCTGTGCTATGGTGGGGGACTCTGTGCTATGTGGGGGACTCTGTGCTAAGGTGCGGGACTTTGTGCTATGTGGGGGACTCTGTGCTAAGGTGGGGGACTGATGTGGGGGACTCTGTGCTATGGTGGGGGACTGATGTGGGGGACTCTGTGCTATGGTGGGGGACTGATGTGGGGGACTCTGTGCTATGGTGGGGGACTGATGTGGGGGACTCTGTGCTATGGTGGGGATCTGTGATGTGGGGGACTCTGTGCTATGGTGGGGATCTGTGATGTGGGGGACTCTGTGCTATGGTGGGGATCTGTGATGTGGGGGACTCTGTGCTACGGTGGGGATCTGTGATGTGGGGGACTCTGTGCTATGGTGGGGGACTGATATGGGGGGGATCTGTGATGGGGGAAGTATGTGATTGGAAGTGGTTCTGTAATGAGGGGAGTCTGTGAAATACTGATAAGTTTATATTGATTACAATTGTTCTTTTTTTTTTTTTTTTGCACTACAAATAAGATGTGTGCATAGGAATTAGTTCATATTTTTTTTAAACTATAGTGCGGCCCCCCAACAGTCTGAGGGACCGTGAACTGGCCCCCTGTCTAAAAAGTTTGAGGACCACTGGTCTAAATTGACGGTACTTTATAAGTACCCGTAATAAATAAACAAAAGAAAATACATTGCCTCCTGGTTCTTCAGGGCTGTATTTCTTGGAGAATGGTTAGGCTCTGGGAGGGTTATATATATATATATCTATATCTATATCTATATCTATATCTATATATATATATATATATATATCTCTATCTATCTATATATAGATATCTATATCTATATATAGTAACATATATTAAAATATCAGTGGCTGTGCAGCATGCTGGCGTGTTGTGGAACAGAGGCAGGAGAGTGGCTTCCTTTGGTGCACAACACGCCGGCATGCTGCAGAACTGCTGATTGAATAAATTTAAGGCCTCATGCACACAGGATGTTAAAATAACGTTATGAAAACGCCAGTATCTTTGCAGTGATTTTTTTAAACTTTTTTCAACGTTTTTGCAATAGCGTTTTTCCGCGTTAGCATTTTTTAGCGTTTTTTTTTTTTTTTTTTCAATGGATCAAAAACGTTAAAAAACATTGGTGAGTGACGTTTTTGAGCGTTTATCTGCGTTAGAGCGTTTTTACCGCTGAAAAACGTCTCTCAGAACCCACTGGTCCTGGGTTTTTTTTTACAGCTTAAAAACGCCTATGCCATTTGCAGCTCAAAAATGCCTAGGTGGGCATGAAGCTATAGACTAACATAGACAGGCCTTTTTAAGCTGCAAAAAACGCTCAAAAAAGCGGCTGTAAAAACGTCTTTGTACATGAGGCCTAACCATTTTAGAGCCTAACCATTCTCCAAGAAATACAGCCCTAAAGAAGGGAGAGGCTATTCCTAAAAAGTGATGGCTCTATTTGTAAACATTTATCTTCAAAAAACAATTATAAAAATCATCAAGTGAGACGTTTGTCTGGACACCAGGTGCACCTCTCTAATCACCCGAGTGTTCCCTGTAGTAAGGGCCCCATTGTCATTATCAGAAAGGTAGTAGCCCTAGACCCCAACAGAGAGTCTACCACCTACAATTAGGATACAATCCATTGGAAGCAATTCCCTCTAAACCCTCCAGTGCCACCGGTCCAGTGCTGTCTTCCACCCAAACTTGACACCAGAGCTCTGGAAGACCAGCAGAGTAGTGAGGGAGCAAAGGGAAGGTAAGTATCAGTTAGAGGTAGGGGGTGCCCTTAATGGGCAAAGTTATACATTCTCTTTAAAGCTACACATTTCCACAAGCACCATCAGAACTTTTTCCCCAACATCCCTGAAAATTGTATGAATGCATGGAAGGCATTATTTGGCTGCTGTCTTGCTTTCCTTGCCTGCCAATGTGATCAGGACTTGTCCAGCCTGGGGTTACATCCTTGACCATTTTGGGAAGTGATTAACTAGCGGATACTATCACTGCAAGAAATACACAAAAAGCACCTGCAGTCGTCTGAAGACTCCGACTCTCAAATTTCCAAAACCATAGCTGAACTGCGGATTAAGCTCATCCGGGGGTGATTCTTCATAGGGAGTCTGTTCAATCTGCCAATCAAAGTCTTCATCGTCATCTTCGGGAATCTCACTGGTAGCCCCTAAAAAAAAAATGACCAATATAAGAAACAAAAAAAGCTACTAATTGAAAAAAAGTTTTATACTTCCTCATCCCTTAAAACAGTCCCATAATAAGATGTATCTATAACAGTTTTTTCCATTATGGATAGTGTGTGGACCCCTGTTAGGCTTTTATTGCTGTTTGTGTGTGCCTGAGAAAGATGGACAGAGAGTACTGCTTTAACTATGATACACAATAGGTACTAGCTAGTGACATTAAAAGGTTCTGTTTTTTTTGTTGTTTTTTTTTTAAAATAACAAACATGTTATACTTGACTACTTAAATCCTCCTCTTTTCGGGCCGGCGCTCCTGGCTTCTCCTCTTCAGCCAGTTCCCCTCAATAGCAAGCCGCTTGCTCTGGGAGCACTGGTACGTGCTCGCTCCCGAGCCCCGCTCTATGCATTCATAAGACACACAGAGCCGAGGTTCTGCCCTGCCCCTGCTCTCTCCTCATTGGCTCACTGGCTGTGATTGACAGTAGTAGGAGCCAATGGCTCCCCCTGCTGTCTCACCCAATGAGGATTAAGAGACCCGGGAAAAGCTTAGATCACGTGCACATCGCTAGATCGAGAGGTAGCTCAGGTGAGTATTAGGGAAGCTGGGGGGGACCGCTGCACACAGAAGGTTTTATACCTTCATGCATAGAATGCATGAAGGTAAAAAACCTTGAGCCTTTAAAATCACTTTAACATATTTAACTAATCCACTGTACTAGCAGATTTAACTACACTAACAAATTGAAGCCAAACTCCAGCTCACACTTTAACCACCTCCTGCCCGCAGTACTGTGAATTGACGGGCGCGTGGCGGCTCTCTTCTTCTGGGACGACGTCATATGACGTTCTTGCACCCTCTGTCCCTGGGACACAGCGCATCACCAATCTAGGTAAAACGCTGATGATGAGGTGCTTTACCCATGTGATCAGCTGTGTCCAATCACAGCTGATCACATGTAAAAAAGAAAATGATGGTTATCGGCATTGATCTTGATTATGAGTGCAGCCCCAACAGTGCCCTGCAGTGATGCCAGTCAGTGCCCAGTAGTAATGTCATTCAGGGGCCAGCAGTGATGCCTTTCAGTACTGCCCATCAGTGCTGCATATTAGTGCCTTCTCATCAGTGGCCTTCAGTGCCATCTCATCAGTGGTGCCTCATCAGTGCAACCTATTAGTGCACATCAGTGAAGGAAAAAAAAATACTTATTTACATCATTTTATAACATAAACAAACAAAGAAAAACTTTTTTTTTTTTTTTCAAAATTTTCTGTCCTTTTTTGTTTTTTAGCAAAAAACTAAAAAACCCCAGTGGCGATTAAATACCACCAAAAGAAAGCTCTATCTGTCTCATA
This sequence comes from Aquarana catesbeiana, assembly GCF_042186555.1. Lineage (NCBI taxonomy): Eukaryota > Metazoa > Chordata > Amphibia > Anura > Ranidae > Aquarana > Aquarana catesbeiana. The sequence goes on from NC_133330.1 coordinate 39,902,639, forward strand.
AAAATGATAAACAATTTTGTTTAGATACGGTGTTGCATGACTGCAGAGTTGTAAAGTCTCATGGTTTTTCTAGTCTTTGTTCTGTGCTGCAGCTCAGCACCTCCAGCCGCTGTCTCGGGTCCTCATTGGATAGATAGCAGCAGGAGCTGTCAATCATATCCAGTGACACGGGAGTCACTATGTCAATGGCCGCAGCAGTCGGAACTCGTGAGCGTGCCCGCACAGGTGCCCCCATGGAAAGCAGCTCTCTGTGGGGGCACCCGATGGAGAGATGGAGCCAGGAGCGCCTCTGGGGGACCCCAGCGATGAAGAGGAGGATCGGGGCTGCTCTGTGCAAAACCCTTTCACAGAAAAAAATTTAAAAAACAAACCTTTACAATCACCTGAAAACTGGCCTAGGCAGGAAGGGGGTGAAAGTGCCCGGTAGGTAAGAGGGTAAAGATCAGTTACAGCAAACCTTTTTTCCCCTTTGACCCCTTTCACACTGGGGCGGTTTGCAGGCGCTATTGCGCTAAAAATAGCACCTGCAAACCGACCCGAAAGTGGCGCTGCTGTGTCTCCAGTGTGAAAGCCCCGAGGGCTTTCACACTGGAGCGGTGCGCTGGCAGGACGGGAAAAAAAGTCCTGCTAGCAGCATCTTCGGAGCGGTGAAGGAGCGGTGTATACACCGCTTCTGCCCATTGAAATCAATGGGGCAGCGTGGCTATACCGCCGGCGAACCGCCTCTGCAGAGGTGGTTTTTAACCCTTTCTCGGCTATCGGGGGGGGAAACCGCCCCGCTAGCGGCCGAATACCGCCGCTAAATCGACCATAAAGCGCCGCTAATAATAGCGGCGATTTACCGCCGACGCACCTCCCGCCCCAGTGTGGAAGGGGTATTTGGGATAAAGGTTTTACATGAACAAATAAAAGATGATCATTGTGAGCACCCCTGTCAGGGTTAAATGGTTTGTCTCATCCATGTAACCTGATACATCTACAAGACAGTTTGTGCTTTTGAAAAAACAACAGACTTGCCGGCTGGATTACCAGATAAAAATAGATGAAAGAAAGATAAAAAAGAAAAAAAACAAATGCATCCATCACATGTAAGAATTGGTAAGCTGCAATATAATACATTTTTGCTTTTGGGTTTAATACCACTTTAAGAGGAACGCCATAGTATGCCCCCATTTCAAGCATGAGTCACAAAATGCAGGTGGTGGTGTGGAATAGTGCCAAGTAGAACAGACAGCAGATAATGATATCCACCCTCGGTTATAAATGGTCTCCAAAGGAGCTCTTAAATCCAGGTATACATCAGAACAAACTGTATAAGCTCACATGAAGCGTCGATGGAATTATTTTTACCTTCTGGAGCGGAATAAAGTGAAGACTTACTCGAATAACACTCAGAGATCTATTGCATCCTTGCCCGTTCTGCCTCTTGCACCCCCGCTATGTGTCAAGCGGTGGGATTGTAGTCTGAGTACCTGAATTATTCCTGTGGGTTATGGCTCCCCCTCAGGGACCAGGACGAGAGCCCTCCAGGCAGGAAATTACAGTGAGCGGGTCTCTCAGAGGCCCCATAGCCGTGCCTGGTCATTTAATGCATGAATCACTGTCATCGCTTCCACTCGCAGGCTTTATACCATCAGGAAGCAGATATTAGCCCTGGGAGACTCGTGTCCCACTGGTCTGTGTGCTGCCGGGATCTCTTACAATGTGTCACTCAGCCTGCTCCAGAACAGGGAATCTGTATACAGAGGCCAACCACACAGCAATGAATATACATCTCTGTCTGACCTACATGAGGTTTCAGCTATCTTTTACATATATAGTTTATTGGGTTTATGGAGGATTTTACAGACATGTGACACCGCATACAGCAGAAAAAAATGGCAGAACAAAAGGGGAGGGTACAAGAGGTAGATGGACAATAGCGACAAAGCTACAGTCAAAAACAAAACGGGTTAAAGGGCATCAGCAACCAGCATGTTAAAGTGGTTGTAAACCCCTTTGTTTGTCTTTTAGGTAAACCTAGAATAAGGCTTACCTATAGGTAGTGGAAATATCTCCTAAACGTGCACCGTTTTGGAGATACCTCACTTGTCATCACCGGCGCATGTGCTGTGAAGAAACGGACCACCATGCCATTTCTTCCCCCAGCGTGTGCCGTGACTAACGGCTCCCGTGTGCATGCCCGGGAGTGACGTCACGCGACTCCGGACAGTCCTTCCCCTCCCCCTCTGGTGGTTTTTGTTCCGTTTGGAGCTTGTAGGGCCGGAAGTAGTGTATCAGTCACCTTATCCATCTACTCGGTGTGTGTCATCTGGAGAATTGATTAAAGATGGAGACGCCCTAGTGGAGGATGGAGGAATAGAAGGTTCAATGCTGGTGATATGGTGGTGATGCTAGTTATTAAGAGATTTGAGGTGAGAGTTCTGCAAGCTCATTTTCTATGTGATATACATCACAGTGGTGATTGAAGCTTGGAATTGGATCTATTGAAGAGGGGATCATCACATTGATTTATCTATTTTCACCTACATCTGTGTATGGACTCCTTTTCTCTTTTTCGTTTCTTTTTTATTGATATTTTTTTGAAACCCACCATCTCTTTGTTTTTACGCTCATTCCATTTTTTTTTTTTATGAACTTTATTATTCACAATTATTTATTTTCACATTTGTCAGCATGATAGCTGAGTGCTGATACACCATTGCACAGAATCACTTTATTTATTATTACCAATTTTACTTTGTGTATTGTGAACACAAATTAGGTTTTGCAGCAGGTATATTCCTATTTGGCACTTTATTTTGTTCACTTTGAACACTTGTTTATATTATTTGTTCATTGTGTGCTTGTTATTATTATATATATTTTTTCCTTTTTTCTGTGTCACACTCTTCTAGTAGCGGGAAAGCTTTTATTTGCAATTAAAGAGGCTGTTGCTGCCCCTCCACCTGCTGCTCCTCGCTCCAGCTTGCAGAGGGAAGAGCTTCTCCTCCCAGCCAAACAGGAAGTGGGTCCTGAGAACCGATTGGCCGGGAGTCCCAAGACTGTGCCCCAAGCCCACCCTTTTTTAAAGCCAATTAGAGCCTCAGACTCTAATCATGTGCTTAAAAACAAAACAAAAAAACCCCATTGAAATCCATGCGTCCGACGCCCTGCATGTAGATTAGTTGCCAGGTGCGTGGATTAGGGGGGCGGCGCCCCTGATGGAGCGGCCGCCACTGGTGGCTAATATATTTTGACAGCCAGCCCAGCTGGCTATCAAAATACCTAAAAAGGGGCTGCATCTGACTGTACCTTCCGTGAGCTGTGGAAGAGAACAGGCGGCTGTAAAGCCCTTCCACGTTAAAGCCCATCAAGGCTCTGAGGAAGAAGGTACTCCTTTGAAATGCGTCAGCCAGCAGCGATCCTGATGTCCTTCCTTTTGCTATCTGAAGACTGTATGTTCCAGGACTGATTGCCACAAATAGGTGGCTTTTACAAGCAATAATTCTCCACATGTTTGTGAGTAGTTTTTAAATTGTTTTTATTAATAAATTGCCTTGGGGGGGTTTTTTGATTTGTTTTTTAATAAAGTGCCTTGGAATAATGCACGAGGCTGGTGCGCCCTCTTTTTATCTTGTTCAAATCAGATAGCAGATCTCCAGAAAACCTGGAAACCCTTTTAAAGTGGAAGTAACCTTCCATCTTTTGCTTTTACCTATAGATAAGCCTATAATAAGGCTTACTTATAGGTAGTGTAAATATCTCCTAAACGTGCGCCATTTAGGAGATATTTACATTTTATGCAGCCGCCAGGGACATCACTGGCGCATGCGCGCCGAAGGAACGAACACCCGTGCCCTCTCCTTCAAAGCCCTGTGCCGTGAATAAGGGCTCCCGTGCCCATGCGCAGGAGTGACGTCATGGAGGCTCCGCCAGTCACAGAGCTGGACTCGGAAGCAAGACAGGTGAAGATGGGAGCCCCTGCAGCGCTGACTTCTCGGCGCGGGAGGGCTTCGCTTTAAAGGTACGTTTAACATAATGTGCTAGTATGCAATGCATACTAGCACATTATGGCTTTTACAGGTTCCAAAAAAAAAAAAAAAAAAGGCCAGTGGTTTACAACCGCTTTAATGGAGATGGATTAAAATAAATGTAAGTAATAAATGTCTCACCTATTTCTTCCACAAGGGGTTTTGCTGTTCTGACTCCTTTTGGTGCCAATAGTGAAGTCAGCAGATTCAGGCCTTCAAAATGCTGTCCTGGGGTCTCTTTAGGCACTCGGACAGTGAATATCCCTGGAATAGAAACAATACAACATACTGGTAAGCAGCCAAAACAGTTCTTCCAACAGGCACGGTACATACAGGTGTTACAATGCAGCACTCCCCATCACTGAGACTGGGGAGGTCCACAGAGCCGGATGGTTCAGTACATTAATGCCATCAGCAAGGTCATCAGCCCCCATTTGCATGGATAGCTATATGTGTCTACAATTTGTGTGCCCTGGTCCTGTTCATTGTACTGTTCTCAGCAAACCCATCACGCAAAAAAAAAAATAAAAAAAATGTCATTAAAATTAAACTCCAAATTGGCAACACATTTTTTACTGTAAACCAGGACTGTGAAATATTAAACAATGTAAATTTTTAATTTATCACCAAATTGGTTTTCTTAGGCTGCATTCACACCTGGCATTTCCGGAACACACAAGAAAGCACACGGAAAACGCAATTTTTTAACAATTAATGGCATCAGAAGTACGATGCACAATTTGTAGCGCATTTCGGAAGTGTACTGCAAATGCGCATCGTACTTCTGATGCCATTAATTGTTAAAAGGACAACTTAACCTTTCTTAGCCACTTCAGCCCTGGAAGGTTTTACCCCTTTAATGACCAGGCCATTTTTTGCGATACGGCACTGCCTTATTTTAACTGACAATTACTATGGGATAGATTTATGGACTTTTAATTTTTTTTTTATTGGTTTTACTGGTAATGGTGGTGATCAGCGATTTTTAGTGGGACTGCGACACTGCGGCAGACAAATCTGACACGAAGTGATACTTTTTGAGGACCAGTGACACCTATACAGTGATCAGTGCTAAAAAACAAAAAAAATGCACTGTTACTGTATAAATGACACTGGCAGGGAAGGGGTTAACATCAGGGGCAATCAAGGGGTTAAGTGTGTTCCCTGGGAGTGTTTTCTAACTGTGTGGGGGATGGATTCACAGGAACACAGAGATCCGTGTTCCTGCTTACAAAGAACAGAAGATCTGTGTATTTCCCTGTCAAAACGTGGGATCAGCCTTGTTTACATAGGCAGATCCCCTTTCTGCCTCTCTGTGGAGCGATTGCGGGTGGCCGACGGACATCGGGTCCACCAGACCCGCTGATTGGCTCCCACTCCGTGCAGAGGCACAAAATGACGTACAGGTACGTTGTTTCGCACAATAGAGCCGCCCTGCCGCAGTATATATGCGGTGGGTGGTCTTTAAGTGGTTAAAAAATAAATAATAATGAATTCAAATTTTTTTGCAGTTAAAAAAATGTGCATTTATTTTTTTCCAAGAGCACTGTACCTGCGATCTGCATCTCAGGCTCCTGTAGACACACAGCATAGCTATCTGCTCGTACCTCAGGCAGTTACCTGAGACGAAAGATTAATGGACTACGAGAGCGCTCTCCAGCGCCTCATACTTCATTGAAAACTACAAGCCGTCAGCTGCAATGGCTAATAGTACTTGTAGGCATTCATTCACACAGTTTTCAAATTATGACAGTAGATGCAGGGAAAGGATCCCCCGCCCACTGTCAGAGAGGGGGAGGGATCGGGAGGGGAGAGGCTGCAAATGCTGCAACATGTTACATGTTCCACCCCAAAAATGGGTGGCACATGTTCCAAAGGCAAACTTATCCTTTTATGGCACCACACGTATAGGTAGCAGGCGCACTTTGCAGGTGCATTTTGTCGCAAGCCAACGGTCCTGTGCTGGCGCCAGCATCTTCTTCTGTGTCAGTCTTCAGGCCTCTTCACTGGCCGGTGGGGGGTAAAGTCACTGCTGTGCATGCACAGCAGTGACGTCATCCCAGCACTCAGAGACTGGCTTGGCACTGTAAGCTGAGCTATGCATGCGCAGCTCATTTTGTAGTGCCGGAGGAGACAGCGAGCAGGAAGGTCACTTCTGCAATAAAAGCCTGTGTGCTTGCTGCTTTTTAGCTCCACTTCAAAATGAAAGTTCACTTTTTCACAAAACAAGAAAAGGTGAACACTATACACCCTTCCCCACCCCTCCAGGTCCCTGCTCTACTTACCTCCATGGGTGATTAGCTGTCACTGCCCATGCCGCAGTCCAGAGATTTGAAATCCCGCTCTTCTTCTTTCCTTAGTCTCGGTTCACACTGATTCCTCAGCGATTTCTGTGAGTTTCCCACACCGCATCATAATTGCACTCCGTCCATGTGAACCACTGCGGGTGTCAATGTTAAGTCAAGCACACCCCAACAACAGGTTGCAAAACGCAGTGCGATTGGCTGCTTTCAGTATGGCAAAAAAAGCTTCATGCACCTTTTTTGTGTGGGTGCAGTGCGATTTGAGTCATGCAAAATGAATTGGCGCAAATCGCACTGCAAATAATTACATGTGATTTGAACAGGAATGCGATACAATTCCTGTCCGATTCACATGCGGTTTCTTGCATCGCATCAGTGTGAAGCAGCACTTCCAGGATGGATCAGAGCGATTCTGGGGAAGATAAGCTGGGATTTCAAATCCCTGGACCCCTGCAACAGCTGCATGAGCAGTGACAGCTAATCACCCTTGGAGGTAAGTACAGCAGGGACTGAAGGGGAAGAGGGGGGGCAGGGGGTGTATGGCGTTAGTTCACCTTTTCATTTTTGGTGAAAACGTAAACACTTTAACCACTTCAATCCCGGGCACTTAGACATCTTCTTGCCCAGACCAATTTTCAGCTTTCAGTGCTGTCGCAGTTTGAATGACAATTGCGCGGTCATGCTACACTGTACCCAAACAAAATTTTTATCATTTTGTTCCCACAAATAGAGCTTTCTTTTGGTGGTATTTGATCACCTCTGCGGTTTTTATTTTTTGCTAAACAAATAAAAAAAGACCGAAAATTTTGAAAAAAATAAAAGTTTTGCTTTTGTTTCTGTTAAAAAAAATTGTAAATAAGTAAGTTTTCTCTTTCACTGATGGGCACTGATAAGGCGGCACCGATGAGGTGGCACCAATGAGCAGGCACTGACGATGGGCACTGAAATGCGGCACTGATGGGCACTGGTAGGCGGCACTCATATGCAGCACTGATGGGCATTGATAGGCGGCACTGATGGGCACTGATGGGTGGCACTGATGGGCGACACTGATGGGCAATGAAAGGCGGCACTGCTGGGCACTGCTAGGCACTGATAGCGTGGCACTGATAGGCGGCACTGCTGGGCACTGATGGGCGGCACTGCTGGGCACTGATGGGCGGCACTAAAATGAGGCACTGGTGGCACTGGCAGTGGTAGGCATTGCAGTGGGCACTGACTGGCAGCTGCCTGGGCACAGATTGGCAGCTGCCTGGGCACACAGTGGCATTTCCCTGGTGGTCTGGGGGCATACCTGGTGGTCCAGTGTGGATCGCTTCCCTGTTGGTCCTGGGCAGCTTCCCTGGTGGTCCTGGGTAGGATCCGAGGGGGGGCTGTGCTGATAAACAATCAGCACAGACCCCCCCTGTCAGGAGAGCAGCCGATCGGCTCTCCTCTACTTGCGTCTGTCAGACGCGAGTGAGGAAAAGCCGATCACCGGCTCTTCCTATTTACATCCTGATCAGCCGTGATTGGACACGACTGATCACGTGGTAAAGAGTCTCCGTCGGATACCTAGATCGGTGTTGCAGGGTGTCAGACTGACACCCCGCAACAACAATCGCCGCTGCGCGCCCCCGGCTCGATATTCCTGATCACGTCATATGACGTCCGATCAGGAATATCAAACCACTTTGCCGGTATTCTGTAATAGGGCGGGCGGCAAGTGGTTAAAAGCATAAACTTTGTATCCATCATACTTTACTAAAAATGGTTACTTTTTGTAAGACGCCATGATGGTCAATCTACAACTGCCTACATGGAATGTTTGCAAGCTCGTTTGGCTGTACGTCTCCTACGCTAAGAGCCCAAGCCAGCTGCCCCTGCCCCCTCCACAGCCCTGCACTCCAGTGAGCACGGGGGGTGCAGAGAGCTGCTGACAGTCACCAGCTATCTGCTCAAGGAGCCCTGAGAACCGAGCGATCAGCGGCGTTCAATCGCTGAGTTCTCAGTGTTAGAGTCGGCAGGGGACAGTTGCTGCATCACCTAGGCAAGTATGAATTTAAAGAATAACCAAACCCCATACTTCTCTTTTAAACATTCTTGACTGGGCACAGTGGAAACCAAAATCCTGTAAACAGCTAATGAATATTGATTACAAAGCTGATTGTAGCCCTTGATAAGAACTAAATCTTGACCAGAGACGCACATAACAGTGGATAAATGTAATACTTTACATGGAAAACATGATTTAAGTGACATGATCTTACCATCGTCAGCATTATATACGGCTTTCTGTCTCCCATCTTCCACAATCCTGCCAGGCAGCGTCAATCTGCAAACAGATGTGATAACACATTAACAGAGGGAACACGTTGTCATTTTTTTTCCGTAACATCTACAGCAGCAGGTTGAGCAGAAAGATAACGCTACATAGAAGTCTTTATTAGTCACAGCAAAAAAATAACTTAATAAATAAAATCACACAAACAGCCAACGCGTTTCAGGGTCTCTACTGTCCTCTTTCAGTAAAGGAGTTGTAAAGACAGAAGGTTTTTTTTATCTTAAAGCGGAGGTTCACACAACAATTGAACCTCTGCTTTTTAGAACCCTCCCCCCCTCCGGTGGCACATTTGGCACCTTTCAGGGGGGAGGGGGGTGCAGATATGCCTCTTCCTGTCTATGCCTCTTCCTGTCCCATCGCGCTGTCTGCTGGGACACACACGGTCCCAGAGACAGCATGCACCATTCAGATTGCGCTGCGCGACTCGCACATGCGCAGTAGGGAACCGGGAAGTGAAGCCGCAATGCTTCATTTCCTGATTCCCATACTGAAGATGGCGGCGGCAGCATCCGAGGACCGAGGGACGGTTCAGCCTCGGGTGCCGACATCGCTGGACCCTGTGACAGGTAAGTGTACATATTTTAAAAGTCAGCAGCTGCAGTATTTGGAGATGCTGACTTTAAAAAAAAAAAAGTTTTCGCGGGACTCCCTCTTTAATGAATTCTATGCATTAAGATAAAAACCCTTATGTGTGCAGCAGCCACCCTAATACTTACCTGAGGCCCCCCTCTGTCCAGAGATGTCCACGACTGTCTCCCTCATGATTGGCTGAGACATAGCAGTGGCACCATTGGCTGCTGCTGCTGTCAATTACAGTCAGCTAGATAATGAGGGTAGAGAGGGGGCTGCGCCGGGTCAGGGCTTGTGTCTGAATAGACACAGGGAGCTGTGACTCGTCTTGGGTGTCCCTATAGCAAAATGAAAAGGCAGAAGGGGCCAGGAGCACAGAAGAGGGACCTGAGAAGAGGAGGATCCGGGCTGCTCTGTGCAAATCCACTGCAACAGAGCAGGTAAGTATAACATGTTTGTTATTTTTATAGGAAAAAAAAAAAAAAAAAAAAAAAAAAAAAAACACGAAACTTTACAATCACTAAGACTTAAAGTGGTTGTAAAGCTCTGAAATGAAAAATGAACAAAGCATACCCTTCTATAGTGTGTACTTGCCTCTATTCAAAGCAACTAGTGTGATTTATGTCTGCTGTCTCCTTCCTCTACTGTCTGCATGAGTCACTTCAGATTGTCTGGTGTTGCATAGACTGTCAGGAGGAGACAGTCTCACTCCCCCTTCAGCACACAGTAGGTGATTGACAGCTTCAGCTGTGCATATTTCCCAAGGAGACTGTAGAGGGACGTGGGTCTATTCCTCCAGAGATTACACTCAGTTCTCTGCTCTATGTCAGGGGTGCTTAACCTGTGGCGGCCAAAGGAGCCATCTGATGTGGCTCCTGACCTCAAACCAAGGAAGCGCATGCCCATGCCAGGTCAGCAAGCTCAGATCGCGATCAACAGTTTGCTGACCCGCCATCCCAGAGCATCAGAGTGCATGGAGCCGGCAGCAGAGGAAGCAGTCAGCCCAAAGAGAGAGCAGGAGCCGCATAGGCCGATGCACCCTCTGTAGTGCCAGCTTCTGTCCCAGGAGTGATACCAAGGATCTGGGATCTAACAGCCAGGAGAGTGATGCCAGCAAAAGCTTCATTTAGGGTTGGAGACTGCGCTGGACCGACTCACTCAGTTGAGGGTCTATTGGTGGGTATTTGTGGGGGCGGGTCGGAAGAGTTCTCTCCTGATGTTTTCTGCCCGATTTAAAAGAAGGGTGGCGGTAAGCCTTTACTGGGGGCTTGGGCTGCTACCTCTGGGTACGGCCTCCAGGCAGTTTCCACATGCCTTTGTCAAGATAGGTAGAAAAGGAGCGCAATATCCATTGTAATGCAGAGTGAATTTATGATCGTTTTATTGAAAGTAGCGACAGGTGACAGGAATTTAAACTTGACACAGCAACAGCTGTGAAGAAGGGGGAGTCTTTGTTTCCCCGAAACGCATTGGCTTGATCACCTGTCGCTACTTTCAATAAAACGATCATAAATTCATTCTGCATTTCGTTGGATATTGGCCGCTCCTTTCTACCTATCTTGCCAGCAGAAGCTGGAAGAGGAAAAGGTCGGTGTATTAAACATCACATACACTGCACTTTTGCAATGGGCATATTAGCACTTATTAGGCCGCTTTCACATTGATCTGCAGGCGCAACACAGTGCACATGTGGCTTTTCTGCACTGAGCCACAGACTTCTATTAGATCTAGAGGTGCACCGAATGGAAATTTTGGTGCTGAAACCAAAAATGCAGGATGCACTTGGCCAAAAACGGAACCTGAAAGTGACAGTTTAAAAAAAGAAAAAAAAAAAAAAAAAAAAAAAAAAAAAAAAGTATTCAGACCCCCTTAAATTTTTCACTCTTTGTTATATTGCAGCCATTTGCTAAAATCATTTAAAGAGGAGTTCCACCCAGGGGGGCCATCAAAAAAAAAAAAAAAATTAAAAAAGTCAGCAGCTACAAATACTGCAGCTGCTGACTTTTAATTGGACACTTACCTGTCCCTGGGTCCAGCGATGCGGGGGATCGAGGCCCCGCTCGTCCCCCCCCTCCGCTCGTCGGCGCCGGCATTTCAACTGTGGGCGCCGGGCTGTGGCTTCACAGCCTGGCACCCACTACGCATGCGCGAGCGGCGCTGCGCGCCGTGATTGGCCGCTCAATCACCTGGGACCTGTATTGGGTCCCAGATGATTGACAGGAGGGAGGGAGCAGAGCGGAGCCCTTCCTGTGCCTGGGGGGAAGTGATGTCACCAGCCCAGGCAAAGGAACAGGCAGACTACGAGGGACCACCTAGCAACAGGCATTTAGAGGTGAGTGAAAAAAAAAAAATATCCAAATGTTTTTTTGTTTAGAATTTTTACAGGTATTTTTATTTTTTGGGTGGAACCCCACTTTAAGTTCATTTTTTCCCTCATTAATGTACACACAGCACCCCATATTGACAGAAAAACACAGAATTGTTGACATTTTTGCAGATTTATTAAAAAATAAAAACTGAAATATCACATGGTCCTAAGTATTCGGACCCTTTGCTGTGACACTCATATATTTAACTCAGGTGCTGTCCATTTCTTCTGATCATCCTTGAGATGGTTCTACACCTTCATTTGCGTCCAGCTGTGTTTGATTATACTGATTGGACTTGATTAGGAAAGCCACACACCTGTCTATATAAGACCTTACAGCTCACAGTGCATGTCAGAGCAAATGAGAATCATGAGGTCAAAGGAACTACATGAAGAGCTCAGAGACAGAACTGTGGCAAGGCACAGATCTGGCCAAGGTTACAAAAAAATTTCTGCTGCACTTAGGCCCCTTTCACACTGGGGCGGTAGGGGGAGTCGGCGGTAAAACAGCGCTATATTTAGCGCTGTTTTACCGCGGTATTCGGCTGCTAGCGGTGCGGTTTTAACCCCCCGCTGGCGGCCGAAAAAGGGTTAAAACCCCTCGTATAGCGCGGCTATAGCCGCGGTATTACCGCGGTACAGCCGCGCTGTCCCATTGATTTCAATGGGCAGGAGCGGTTTAGGAGCGATGAATACAACGCTCCTTCACAGATCCAAAAAAGCGGCTGACAGGAGATTTTTTCTTCTCCTGCCAGCGCACCGCTTCAGTGTGAAAGCCCTCGGGCTTTCACACTGAACAAACAGCGGAGGCTGTTTAGGGGCGATTTGCAGGCGCTATTTTTAGCGCAATAACGCCTGCAAACCGCCCCAGTGTGAAAGGGGTCTAAAGGTTCCTAAGAGCACAGTGGCCTCCATAATCCTTAAATGGAAGACGTTTGGGACGACCAGAACCCTTCCTAGAGCTGCAATATAACAAAGAGAGAAAAATGTAAGGGGGTCTGAATACTTTCCGTCCCCACTGTATATTTGTATGACAATTTAAAAGTTTATTGATATTATTTATTTTTACTCTGTTCCAAAGGCTGGTCTTTTTATTTTGAGTCTCCTCCTGCTTATGTTTCCCTGCAGACAGGCTGGGAAAGAGCACAAATCATGTACCTATACGCGATTTCTTTCTTCGGGTCTAGGGCGCACGCCATCGGCGACCCGCTCCCGCTGTGATTGGACACAGCAGGAGCCAATTAAGGGGTCCGGCAGACTCAATGTCCGCCAGGACCCGCCGATCGTTCCCGAGGCAGACAGAAAACAGGACAGATCGCCGTTCTGTCAGAGGGAAAGATGGAGATCTTGTCTTTCTGCTAAGCAGGAACACTGATCTCTGTCTTCTCACAGTCAAACCATCCATCCCCCATCCCCCAAACAGTTAGAAAGCACTCCCAGGGAAACCATTTAACAATTTCATCGCCGCTGATGTAAACCTCTTCCCTGCCAGTGTCATTAGTACAGTGACAGTACTTTTTTTTTTTTAGCACTGATCACAGTATTGGTGTCACTTTTTTTTCAAAATTGTGAATCTTTTTTTTGTTTATCGCGCAAAAAATAAAAGCCGCAGAGGTGATCAAATACCACCAAAAGAAAGCTCTATTTGTGGGAAAAAAAGGACGTCAATTTTATTTGGGTACAGCGTTGCACGACTGTGCAATTGTCAGTTAAAGCAACGCAGTGCCGTATTGCAAAAAATGGCCTGGTCAAGGGGGGGGGGGTGAACCTTCTGAACTGAAGTGGTTAAGTGACCCTCCCTCAAAAGGTTGAGCACCCCTGCTCTATGCTGTGCAGTGTGTGACATCAGATCCCCACTACTACCTTCTGGAGCTCGGAAATAGTGTGTAAATTCTGGACAAAATGAATGTAGAGAGAAGCAAATACTGCAGATAAACAGGTACAACTTATGTAGAAGGATTTGCTTCATCTCTGTGCATCACCTGAGGACAGTCACTTCACTAGGTATATGTAAGGGTTTACAACCACTTCAAAGTGGTGAAGAAGAAAATAACACTGCACCGGCATTTCCCAAGGTAAATGCTAAACAGCGCAGTGCGGATTGTTTCGGCCTTGGGTCTAACATGGTACAAGTCATCACCAATGCAACACTGAACAACAGTGCTGAAATCTATGCTCCATTTATTTATTATGTCCAAAATACATACTGCATTTCACAGCCTTTAAAGCACACAGAGTTGAATGACATAATACATACTACAAGGCAAATGCACTAATAAAGAATTATCATGCTTAAAAATATTTAGTATGTAGGCTCCATCATATGATATACTGGGCACTTAATGATGACAAACGGTATTTTATTACACCGATGTTTCGACCAAGGCCTTGAGGAGGGTGAGCCGAGACCCACCTAAACATCATTCATTACTGCAATGTGCTCCGGGAAGACCTCGGAGCGCCGGCTATATCCTATATCTGGCTTGGTGTTGAGCATCAAGACATTTTGTTGGATTGAGTGCCGGTACTTCTATTCTGCAGAGCAGTATGTACATTATATATTCTGTTATTAGTTATCCAAAGGGAATTTTACACACGGGGCTAAGAAAGCGCAAAAGGGGCGCAAAGTAGGCGCTAATAATCTCCTATTAGAGGGTTGATTTTAACCACTTGCTTACCGGGCACCTAAACCCCTTCCTGCCCAGGACAATTTTCAGCTTTCAGCGCTGTCACACTTTGAATGACAATTGCGCGGTCATACAACACTGTACCCAAACGAAATTTTTATCATTTTCTTCCAACATATAGAGCTTTCTTTTGGAGGTATTTGATCACCTCTGGGGTTTTTATTTTTGCTAAAAACAAACTAAAAAAGACCAAAATTAAAAAAAAAAAAAAAAAAAAAGTTTTTCTTAGTTTCTGTCATAACATTTTGTTTTCCCCTTCACTTACGGGCACTGATGAGGCGGCACTGATAAGGTGGCACTGATATGTAGAATTGATGGGCACTGATATGCAGCACTAATGGGCACCAATAGGCGGCACTGATGGACACTGACAGGTGGCACTGATAATGAGGTACCGACAGGTGTTACTGCTGGGCACTGATTGGCACTGTGGTGGGCTCTGGCAGACTTTATTATTGGGGCACTGCTGGGCACCGATTGGCAGATCGAATGGGGCTGTGCTTATAATCAATGTGCTTATCAGCACAGACCACACCCCCTCCGACAGGGAGAGCTGCAGATCAGCTTTCCCTGTCAGCGCCAACTGAGGACTGCCGTTTACCGGCACTTCCTGGTTCACATGATGATCAGCTGTGATTGGTTACAGCTGATCACGTGGTAAGAAGCCTCTGACAGACGCTCCTTGTCACGATCGGAGATGCGGCGTGTCAGACTGACATGCCGCGATCGCCGCGCTGAATGCCCCTGTCGGCTCCCGCCGGCATGTTATCCTGCTGGATGTCCTATGACGACCAGTCAGGATAACAGAACCACTTCCCGGCCGTCAATCTCACTGGTTCGCGCTCTCCCCCAGCCTGTAAATGAGTTACAGGTTTTATTGGGGGGGTTGGAGTAAGTACCGCTTTTTACCAGTACTCACTCCCACTTCCGCAATCCTTACTTTTCTTTGGGAGGATGACATGCCTTGTCCTGCCCCCCCCCCTTGTGGAGAGCTGCCAGTGGTTCCTCAGGAAGCCACAGCCGGCTCCCATATCCAAGATGGCGGTGACAGGGACAAGCACTGGTAAGAAGAACTAGATGCAAAAGACATCTCTGAACCAATAAACTGAATTTCCTCTTTAAAGTGGAGTTCCAATTAAAAGAAAAAAAAATTTAAAAAGTCAGCAGCTACAAATACTGCAGCTGCTGACTTTTAATAAGTGGACACTTACCTGTCCCAGGGTACAGCGATGCGGGGGAATGAAGCCCCACTCGTCTCCCACTCCTCTCTGCAGGGCCGGCATTGTCACTGTGGGTGCTCGGCTGTGGCATCACAGCCGGGCACGCACTGTGCATGCGCGAGCTGCGCTGCCACTGGCCAGGCAATCATCTGGGACCTGAGACCTGTCCCAGGTGATTTCTGGGAGGGAGGGAGAAAGAGGTGATCTTCCTTCCAGCGCCGCGGTGCCCTGGAAGGAAGTGGGAACTGGAACCCTCTAAAATGAGGGTTTCTGTCCCCCCCCCCCCCAAAAAAAAATGACATGGCAAATATGGCATGACAGGGGGTCACCTTCCCTTAAAGCAGAAGTTCCATTTTTGGGTGGAACTCCGCTTTAACAATACAATCCTCCATCTTTGTAATAAATTGTCACCAATCCATGCATACCATCTCTTAATTCAAAAATGTGATCTGGCCACTCAAACCAAAGCATTAGATCACTGGTAACTAGAGCTGTACGATTAATCGTTAAGAATCTATATTCTTTCCCCCTCGAGATCTTAACAAAGCATTTTCACGATTCTATGTAGAGCTCTCTGCTCAAGCCCACAGCTTGGAAAAAAAAAACAAAACAGGCAGTCTGCCAAGTCCCACAACATTCCATAGCCTGAGCTAACTATAAACTATGTTTTGTTCCTAGATCAGAAGACTGAACTTCCATCTGTAAATGAGGGCAGTTTAACCACTTAAAGACTAAACCCATTTCTGACCCTTGTTGGTTTCAACCCTAGAGAATAAAATGGTGGTTGTTGCAATATTTTATGTCATACCGTATTTGCACAGCGGTCTTTCAAATGCATTTTTTGGGGGAAAAAAAAATACACTTACCAGTTAAACGCCTCTGAAAAGCGATTTAAAGGCATGGCAGTTTAGACGCAAGTATAAGCTTAAGCCAGCCATAAATGGATCTAAATTCCTCCAGTTCAGCAGAAACCAGCCGAATCTCAGTCCATCTATGGGCAGGCTGGTTGTACTGAAATCGATCTATCAATTGACTTTAGTACAACAAGCCTGTAGGTTTTTTTCGCCTGATCACTTCCGGCGGTTATAGTAGCCAGCAGTAATCATTGTATTCCGCCGGCAGAAAACAGCGCAGTGGGAGGGAATCCACCAATTTTCTTTCCTGCCATCCATGGTGGCAGGAAAGAAAATTGCATAATGTATGGCCTGCCTTAGACTAAAGCCTGGAACACACAAATATTTTTTTTCATTCAACCCGCTGGTTGAACATGAAAAAACTGACAGCTCAGTTCGGAGCCGCTGTACTAACAATCCAACGTTAGTACAGCGATCTCCCCAGCTGAGCTGTTGTGTTCTGACAGGGGGACGCCCAAGCAAGAACACTCAAGTCAGCACTCTCGTCCATTGGCTGAGAGCGCTGATCAGCAGCTGTTTGGCTGCTGGTTTTCCAGCATGCTCATCCGACAGAAGCCAGCCAAACAGCCTGCTTTTGTCAGACTGGCTGCCATACACACGGACCAAATGTCGGCCGATTTTTATTGAACTGGCCGATGTCACCCGACATTCCGCCCGTGTGTACTAGGCTTTAGACAGTGTTAGTGTTTGTACATATGATTCAAAAAGAGAGCTGGGACTCCCTGGAGAAAAAAAAATGTGCCCTCAGGGAATGGCAGTCTCAGATTTCATTATAAAGCATGTAGCATGAACACTGACAGAACTAAGGCCTGTCAACAAACAAGAAATGTCAATATGCCTATTAAAGTGGTAGTAAACTGCAGTTGACAGGAAAAAAAAAAAAAAATCACCTGCAAGGCGAAATTACACCCAAGCACATAAAATACCCCCCCCCCCAAAGATTTTTGAGGCCTCCCCACCCCCACATATACGCACATACAAACACATGCGTTGGGGTGCCTACGCATGAAAAAGACTTCTGCAATACACGTTACATATCACCACACATTCCGGTGTGAGAGCAATATTTCTAGCACCAAACCTCCCCTGATGACCTATAGGGGGGCTTTTAAAATGTCACCTATGGAAAATATAGAGTACTAAAGTTTGTCGTCATTTCACCGACACACACAAATCTAAGGTTTGGCATGTTGGGTATCTATTTACCCGGTGCAACCTTGTCTTTTATATTTTATCAAAATATTGGGCAATTTGTTGTGTTTGTGTGCCCTAACTTTAAGGTGTTTGTTACCCCAACACTTCATATTCCTGACATGTGCCCTCTGTACCATGTACTTGTATGAGAAAGTCTCCTGTTCTCTCTGTATTACTTCCTTCGTGTGAAATCCCTGGTGTTCCTGTACCCTTGCTTTCCTATTAAAAATGGAGTACACTAAGCAGAACAGCACACTGTGGTCAGTTCTCTACCTATGCTGGGAACTCAGTGCACTCTCCTCCAATGATCAGACTTGTCCTGACACGCCCCCACTGCACAGCTATTCACTGGGAAGCTCAGTGTGCTGCTGCTTCTCCTCCCCTTAGCATTTATGCAGCTGAGAACAGAGGGATGAAATCACTAATAAAAAAAAAAAAAAAGAGAAAAAAAAAGAAAGGTTTTTATAATGTTTTTTTTTATATCTATACAAAAATGTTTTGCCTTTCATTTCAATTTTAAACTGAATGGGTTGTTTTACAAGGTGATCATTTACAATCACTTTAACGTTAGTGTATTTTTTACCTTTGCGGTAATATAATGTGACACAAAAAAGTAGCAACTACCATTATTTTATTCTCTAGGGTGTCTGCTTTCAGAAACTACCGTATTTATCGGCGTATAACACGCACTTTTTCCCCTTAAAATCAGGGGAAAATCGTGGGTGCGTGTTATACATCGATCCCCCACCAATTGTGAGCCTTTTGGCGGCTCTCGGCGGCTTTTGGTGGCTTTCGGCCATTCTCGGCAGCTTGCGGCCGCTTTCGGCCATTCTCGGCAGTCCCGCGTGAGCCGCCGAAAGTCGAAAGCAGCTGAGAGCCGCCGAGAACTGCAGAGAATGGCCGAAAGCGGCCGAGAGCCGCAGAGAATGGCCGAAAGCTGAGAGGAGAGGCCGAGAGCCGCCGAGGATGGCCGGGAGCGCCCGAGTGCGGCGGCGTCATTTTTAAAAGCCAAACGACACAGGGCAAGGCAGATGGATACTGACAAGACTGCAATGAGGGACACGGCTGCAATCAGGGACAAGGTACAGATGGACACTGACATGGCTGCAATGGGGGACAAGGCTACAGATGGACACTGACAAGGCTGCAATGGGGGACAAGGCTACAGATGGACACTGATGAGGCTGCATTGATGGGCATTTAAATGTAAGTTTTTTTCTTAAATTTCCCTCCTAAAAGTTTTTTTCCTTAAAAATCCCTCCTAAACTTGGGGTGCGTGTTATACGCCGGCGCGTGTTATACGCCGATAAATACAGTATATAATGTTTTGGGGGTTTTATGTAATCTTCAGGCCTAAAAGTCGTCTCTGGCAGCGAAAGAGTTCAAAGCACTAATGCTACCTGAGAAAGTATGGCTTGGCGTAGAATTTGAAGTCATCTTCTTCAATGTAGATATCAAACTCCGACACTCTGGCATAGGGAACTTTAATGGTGATAGTGAGAAAGTCTGCATCCTGGCTGATGTCAAAAGCCGGTGTGATCATATTAAGTCACCCTAGAAAACAATGGAATATATTAGTGACCAGCAAAGGAAATGTGAGTAAAAGTATAGAAGTGGCCGGTACCTGTACAAGAACCTAGACGTCTCACGGGAATCACTTACTGTAATGCCATGACACAGACAGGTCAAGTAATACGGGTAGAACAACAAATGGAATAGGATTGTTACCCATAGCAAGAAGTTGCCATACCAAAAACCAAAATATCAAAACAACCCCCACACCATAATCCCCCCTCCACCAAATGATTTGGACCAGTGCACAAAGCAAGGTCCATAAAGACATGGATGAGCAAGTTTGGGGTAGAGGAACTTGGCTGGCCTGCACAAAGTCCTGAACTCCACACGATAGAACAGTGGTCATCTACCCTGTCCTCAGGGCCCACTAACAGGCCAGATTTCCAAGATAACTGAAATACATCACAGGTGATATCATTTGCTACTCAGTGATTGCAGTATTCTAGTCTGCATCTCCCCAAGGTAATACATAAAACCTGGCCTGTTAGTGGGCCCTGAGGACAGGGTTGATGACCACTGCGATAGAACACTTTTGGGATGAATTAGAGCGAAGACTGCGAGCCAGGCCTTTTCATCCAACATCAGTGCCTGACCTCACAAATGTGCTTCTGGAAGAATGGTCAAACATTCCCATAGACACACTCCTAAACCTTGTGGACAGCCTTCCCAGAAGAGTTGAAGTTTTTATAGCTGCAAAGGGTGGGCCAACTCAATATTGAACCCTACGGACTAAGACTGGGATTCTAATTAAAGTGTGTTATGTGCGTGTAACGGCAGGCGTCCCAATACTTATGACAATATAGCGTGTATACGTGATCCTAGCCTTAATTACACTTTAACAATCTGTAATGTAATACGAGGAAAAACCTAAGGCATCATATAGATGTGCAGTTTGGTGGGTAGCAAATATGCGCGATTGAGCCAAGTTTTTGCCAACCACCCACAGCCCCCCTCTTAGATCGGAACTTCATCCAAAAGGGGAAGTTCCACATGTTTGTATCATTCCCCCCTCCACTGCCACACTTGGCACTTTTTTGGGGGAGGAACTAGAGCTGGGCAATTTTCTCCCAAAAAAAAAAATCTGCGATTAAAAAAAAAAAAAACTCAATTCACGATTCAAATCGAGTTTTTTTTTTTTTTGATGGACACCGTGCCGGTCCTGAGGAGCTGCGGGCAGGAGTTTTTAGGCGAGGCCGTGGCTTCGGTCTAGTCCGCGAGGCCAGACGCCGCGGACTAGGCCAAAGCCGCGGCCTCGACTAAAAACTCCTGCCTGCAGCTCCTCAAGACCGATGCGGTGTCAGCGCCGGTCCTGGTGAAAAAAAAAAAAAATTGATTTGCTGAAAGTTTGAATTGATTTGACCTCTCAACTCAATTCAAGATTCAAATTGATTTTTTCCCCAGCCCAAGAGGAACCAGTATCTGGTTTTGACAGGTACCCGCTCCCACTTCCAGTTAGATGCACTGCAGCGATTTAAGCCGGAAATTCGCCCCCCCCCCCCCCCTCCTTCCCCCACAGTCTTTTGGGACACATCACTGGTCCCAGAAAACTACGGGACCATTCACAAGGTGCAGCACGACTTGTGCAATAGGAAATCAGCTGTGAAGCCGCAAGACTTCAGTGCCGGTTTCCCTTACTTGAGATGCCGACGCATGCACCCGAAACCGATGGATGAATCGGCTGGGGTGCCGACATTGCGGGATCCCTGGACAGGTACGTTTCCTTATATTAAAAGTCAGCCGTTACAGTATTTGTAGTTGCTGACTTTAAATTTTTTCGGGGAGCCTGGAGCTCCTCTTTAACCACTTGCTGACCAGCCGCTGTCACTATACTGCTGGAGGTCGGCTTGTTCCCGCAAATTGCCGTAGGTGTACATCGGCTCCTTTAAAGTGTAAGTTCACCTAGTTCAGCTTTACAGAAAAATCTGTAAGGTGAAATCCTCTCCATCCTTGCGTCTTCTCCATAGCTGTCAGGACGGGCTATGCGGCTGCTGATTGGTCGGCGCCACCCATGTGATGCGCTGACCAATTAGAATGCTCCAAAACGTCCCCCTGACGAAGGATGTTTTGGACATTCACCTCAGGGGATTTCTAAGCCCCGGATATACCAGGGCTTAGAACCGGAGATTGCAGCGGTCCAAGTCAGCGGGACCATGGGGGGGGCGAGGAGGGAGACCTGTGTAAGACGTGCGCCTGCTGCATGGTGGGGGAGCCGATGCGCATGGCCGTGACAGCTCCACAGAGAGCCAGAACGGGGATCTGTCAATGTAAACAAACTGATCCTCGTTCTGTCAGGGGAGTAGAGAGAGATCGTCTGTTCCTAGTGATCAGGAACAGTGATCTCTCTACTCTCCCAGTCAGTACACTCCACCCACAGTTAGAAACACCTCCCAGGGAACACATTTAACACCTTGATCACCAATAGCGTTAACCCTGCTTGCTGCTCACTGCCATTAGTAGTAAAAAAAAAAAAAAAAAAAAAAATTATAATGAAACATGCCATAAAACTATCCCCTATTTTGTAGACGCTATAACTTTTGCGCAAACCAATCAATATACGCTTATTGATTAGTTTTAGAATGTTACCAAAAATATGTAGAAGAATACATATCGGCCTAAACTTATGAAGAATTTTTTTGGGGATATTTATTATAGCAAAAAGTAAAAAATATTGGATTTCTTTCAAGATTGTTGGTCATTTTTTGTTTATAGTGCAAAAAATAAAAAACGCAGAGGTGATCAAATACCACCAAAAGAAAGCTCTATTTGTGGGAGAAAAGGATGTCAATTTTGTTTGAGTGCAACGTCACAATGTAGAGTATAAGATTTCCTATCATTTGAGCCCAGTCTTGCCACACAGAGTTAATCCAGCTCTGAGCAATCCTCTTTTATTGTTCAGTGAGATAAAACTTGACAAACAGAAAAACTTTGTCAAATCCTCCCCCTTGCTGTGAGTGACAGGTGATTTACATCTCGTGCACTAGCCTAAGACATGCATTATTTTTTAATTCCCTCCCCCACCCCTTTCTTCAGCAGCTCTGCAAGGATTGGCTGTTCCACACTTCAGCATGATTTGGCATGCTGAAGTCATGTGGTTACTTTCCTGTCTTTTCACTGGATGTTAGAGATCATAGCAGAAGTTCAGTGTAAGAAATACACAGGAGAAAATTCATATTGACAAGAGGAGTGTAGAGGTGGGCGGGGAGTGTAGAGGTGGGCGGGGAGTCTACTGACATCACAACTCCACCCACCGAGCTCCAGACAACAGACCCGCCCACAGAATCTGCAGTTTTTCGGCTCTCATAACAGACAGAGGGGAGACATTTGACAGGTAAAGATACATGCAGGAGGCGTTTATATCCTTATAGATAACCCCTATGGCTGTAGTTTAGAAAGGATGACATTGGGTTTACATCCACTTTAAAGTGACGCAGTGCCGTATCTCAAAAAATGGCCTGGTCCCTAAGGGGGAAAATTTTCAGGTCCTTAAGTGGTTAAGCTGCAATAGGCAGCGGATCGGGGGGTTTACATGCCGACATGTAGCAATCAGCAGGTGGTAACCCCCCCCCGCTGAGCGCTACACACTCTAGCACATGGGGAAGTGCCGCAAATGCCCCCCCATACACATGCAATGCACATAGTTGCAGCACATTTATCAGCAAAAGTGGGGTTAAAGCCGGCAGTGAGGGGGTGTCCCATGGCTTCCTCACCGCCTGTCAGTAGCCTCTGAAGCGTGATTCGAATGTAGATCGGACTTCAGAGCAAAGGGAGATTTAAAATCACATCCAAATCTATGCTGAACAATCCATCCAATCAGGATGAGGCCCTCGTACTACACAGTTGATAGCAGTAGATACGGAGATTGTACAATCAGATTGTGTCTTAGGCTGCAATCAAACCTTGGCGTTTTGAATCGCGGGCAGATTTGCCGCAATTCTGCGTGTCGTTTCAAAGCGCCGGGGTGTGAATGTCAAAAAATCGCAAAACACACATTTGAGATGCCGTTCATTTTAATGGTGACTAAAATCGCGGTGCGGTTCTGGTACAATAAATCTCGCTGCAATTGCGGCAACCCACATCGCGTGCAGCACATCCCCCCCCCCTCAAAAGTAGCTCCTGAACTTGTTTTGAGCGACAAGCTTCACGCGATGCGGGTTCCCGCGATTCCGGAACTTCTTTTGGGAGACAGGCGTCCTCGTGATTCTGTTTGTCCGATTTTACCGCCATTCGTCGGGGGACAAGCGAGGGCAAAATCGTGCTGTGATCGGGGCGTCATTGAAAATAACATTGATCGCAAGTGCGCCCTGCGTTTTGCAGCGATTTCAGAATTGCAGCCAGAATTGTGGCGATCCTGAAAAATGCCAATGGTGTGAACAGAGCCTAAGTGATAGTCTATTAAAAAAAGAAAAAACACTTTCTGCCAAAAAAGAAAAAACACTTTCTGCCAATTCAGACTTTTAACCCCCACTCCCCCAAAAAAACAAGATGCCCTATCTGGATTATGGAATGTTCTGCACACACCGATCCTTCCATACATTACACCGACAATCTCACCACAGGAGAGCTCACACCTCACCCGACACACACGGGCTCCTCACCACATGCAGCACAGAGCGAATTCTACTTCCGGGACTGCACGTGTTAAAAAAACGAGACCAAAACGAGCACTCTGATTGGACTAACTTCCCCTGTTGCCCCGCCCATCCACCAACCACGCGCTGCTACAGGAAAACTCGAAGGAGGATTGGTCGAGGCGGGGGCGAAGCTAAAGACAGGACGTCCTATCACGAGGTGAGTGGCTAAAAAGAAGGAGGGGCGTGGTTACAAGTTGGATGCTTGTCAGGCTTTGTGGTTTCCATGGAGATCGGTAGGAAACGTTCTTCTTCAGTGATACATTGCAGCGGGTTCTGTGCTTCCCCCGATCACAGATCTGTCCCAGGAAGAGCGGGAATGGCGGGGCTAAGAAAGCGCAAAAGGGGCGCAAAGTAGGCGCTAATAATCTTCTATTAGAGGGTTGATTTTAACCACTTGCTTACTGGGTACCTAAACCCCCCCTCCTGTCCAGACCAATTTTTAGCTTTCAGCGCTGTCACACTTTGAATGACAATTGCGCGGTCATACAACACTGTACACATATGACATTTTTATAATTTTTTTCCCACAAATAGAACTTTTTTGGTGGTATTTGATCACCTCTGCGGTTTTTTTATTTTTTGTTAAAAAAATGTAAAAAGACCGTTTTTTTAGAAAAATATATACAAAACCGTTTTATATTTTGTTAATAAATTTTGCAAACAAGTAATTTTTCTCCTTCATTGATGTACGCTGATGAGGCCGCACTGGTGGGCACTGATGAGGTGACACCGAAGGTCACTAATAGGTGGCAGTGATGGGCACTGATCCGCACTGGTAGGTGACAATGACAGGTGGCCCTGATGAGGCACTGATTGGCACCACTGGTGGGCATTGATAGGTGGCACTGATTGCTGGCACTTATGTACTGGTGGGCACTGATTCATGGCACTGGCAGGCGGTACTGGTGGGCACATATGAGGCGGCTTCACCTCTTCCTCTTCGGGACCGATGTCCCTTCAACAGAAGCCGGTGATCGGATCCCCTACTCGGATCTGTGATCACCCAAGTCTCATTGACTCGGGTGATCACAGCGCGCGCCCTTCAGGGGGGAGTGGCGAGCGTGCAAAGGGGAGGACGTCTATTGACATCTCCCGGCAAATCAGATCTGGCTATAGCGCGGATCTGAAGGGGTTAAAGGCAAATAAACAATGCAGTGGCTCCAGAGCTTAGTGAATGAGGTAAAGCTTCACTTCATAAAGATTATCCAATCATGTGCAAGGAAAATTTTTTAAAAAAACAGCATTTTTGTTGGCACACGATTGGATGATGGAAGTCAGCAGAGCTTCCCCTCGTTTACTAAGCTCTGGAGCAACTACATTTTGCAACGTGCACAGTTTATTTACCAGTGGCAGCTGGTGTTTTTTGTTTAGGTGGGCGGCAAACAACCACCCCCCATGGCACCTCAAACACCCCCCCTCCCCCCGCTGTCTGCCGGTCCACTTACCCCACCCATCGGCGGCGGGCACATCAGGTAGAGGATCAGGCTGCGGCGGGCATCTGGCACCGTCTCCTGTGTCCTCTTCTCCTCTGAGATCATGACAGCTTCCGTGGTGCATCCCCTCCCCTCCTCCTAGGCGTTCAATAGGATCGCCTGACCTTTCAGACAATCGGAAAATGGGTATCAGACCCGCGCTTCCTGATTGGCGGAGGCAATTCAGGCAATTCAGTGTTATAATAGTCGCTGTAATTTATGCACCCGGTGCCCTGAAAGGGGCCGGACGCCTGAATGGGGTGTGGCGGCAGCGGCTGTGGATAGATTCATGCTATGCATGAATCTATCAATTAACCATATAGGGGGTGGCGAGGATAGAGTGGGCGGTGCCCGGGCACTCCTAATGGACAAGCCGCCCCTGCTACTTACCTTTAGTAAATCAATCCCTAAAGCTGGATAAACATTATACAATTTCTTTAGATTTTTTTCCTTTAGATTTACCAAACATATAATATGAGGTCAAACCTAAACACTTTTAGATTGTATGCAATCAGGGAGGACCCTGCACAATATAGTTGAAGGTAAATCTAAAGGAAATCGAACAATAAAAGTTGTATAGTGTGTATCCAGCTTTAGGCGCCCATTATCACCAACTTTGTGCCAATTTAGCACCTGTTCTGCGATCTCTTAGGCGTAGGTATGTTTTTTGTTTTTTTTATGGAATAATACCTGTGCTTCGTCACTTCAAAACAATCAATGACTATTGTTGAGTAACAGAGCTTTCAGCCCTTTGCTCACACATCTACTTTAGGCTGGGTTCACACCTAGCCAATTCACATAGCAGGAGAATGTGACTGGCTCCCTATGGAACCGGTTCACACATATCTCAGTTGTGGCTGCGTAGCGCACTGTGCGTCTTTCACTCCGTTTCAGAGCCAAATTCAGGCATTGAATCGGCCGATTCGTCCCTGAAACAGGGACGCACAGCACTCCTGTGCAATCCGCAGCAGGTTACAGTGTGAACCTGACCTTAAAGTGGTTGTATACCCGCAAAAAAAAACCTGTAAGGCGAAGACATGATGAGCTAGTATGCATTGCATACTAGCTCATTATGAAATACTTACCTTAGAACGAAGCGCCGGCACCACCTTCCGGTCACCGCTGAGGGAGCTGGCATGTTCCCTCTGCATTTCTTCAGGGTTCGCGGCTCTGGCACTGTGAATTGCCTGGAGCCGCGATGACGTCACTCTTTCCGGAAAGGAGCTCTGATTTTTTTTTCAGAGCTCATGCACCTCTGACATCAGTGGCTGCATACAAGGTGAATATCTCCTAAACTGTACAAGTTTAGGAGATATACATTTTACCTACAGGTAAGCCTTATTATAGGCTTACCTGTGGGTTAAAACGTGAAAGCGGGGTATAAAACAGTTTTAATGTGGTAGTAAACTCTGTTCTACCACTTGTACCTACAGGCAGGCCTGGACCGGCCATAAGGCACATCAGGCACTTGCCCCAGGGGCGGCCAGCCTTTGCAGGGCCAAGACAGCTGGGCTGCTCTTTGGGCCCGCGCCACTCACCCGACCTCTACGCGGCCGCCCAGCTGCCAGTTCAATTCAGCCATCTGCATTGGGGATGCGGAAACATGAAGGGGGGAGGAGGTAGAGGAGACATTTTCGACCTCTGCCGGGTTAGCCCCCCCATATCAAAATTTTTGAAAAAATCTTATGCAGTTTGTTAGATCTTTGTTAGATCAGGTTAGATCAACCGTTGTTTGCGTTAGATCTCACACAGAAGAAGCGATATTAACAGTTATTTGCTGGGGGGGGCTAACCCGTCATCAGCCCCCCCTTATCAAAAAATTGACCAAAAAGTTAGCTATTTTGGAAGCAATTTGTTAGATCCGGTAAGATCAAGTGGTTTTAACGTTAGATCTCACATAATTAGAGACTTATTAAGTGATTAATGAGGGGGGCTGGCCCCCCCTTATCAAATTTTCTGGCCAAAAATCATTCAGGCTAATAGATATTCGTTAGATCCGGTAAGATCAAGTGGTTTTAACGTTAGATCTCACATCATTTCAGAGATATTCCACATCAAAATAGAGATATTAGGTGGTACATATGGACGGGTTAGCCCCCCTTATCAAATTTTCGGGCCAAAAATCATTCAGGCTAAGAGATATTCGTTAGATCCGGTAAGATCAAGTGTTTTTAACGTTAGATCTCACATAATTAGAGACTTATTAAGTGATTAATGAGGGGGGGCTGGCCCCCCCTTATCAAATTTTCTGGCCAAAAATCATTCAGGCTAATAGATTTTCGTTAGATCCGGTAAGATCAAGTGGTTTTAACGTTAGATCTCACATCATTTCAGAGATATTCCCCATCAAAATAGAGATATTAGGTGGTACATATGGACTGGCTGCTCCCCTACATGCAATTTTCTGGCCAAAAATCATCTAGGCTAATAGATATTCGTTAGATCCGGAAAGATCAAGTGGTTTTAACTTTAGAGATATTAGGTGGTAGTACGTAAGGATGAGATTAGATCTCACATAATTAGAGACTTATTAAGTGGTTAATGAGGGGGGATGACCCCCTCTTATCAAATTTTCTGGCCAAAAAATCACCCGGCTAATTGATATTCATTAGATCCGATAAGGTCAAGTGATTTTAATGTTTGATTATCCATAATTACAGGGATATTATGGATATTTGGTAACGATGCACGTATATCCATACTAGTGTCTATATCGGAGGCGGTGATGAGCATTTTCACATGTACCAGTGAGGAGTGCCATTGAGCATACCGAGTTATGCTGAAATTATGTGGGACATTAACCACTTGAGCCCCGGACCATTATGCTGCCTAAGGACCAGAGGTCTTTTTCCAATTTGGCACTGTGTCGCTTTAACTGCTAATTGCGCGGTCATGCAATGCTGTACCCAAACGAAATTTGCGTCCTCTTTTTCCCACAAATAGAGCTTTCTTTTGACGGTATTTGATCACCTCTGCAGTTTTTATTTTTTGCGCTATAAACGGAAAAAGACCGAAAATTTTGAAAAAAAATGATATTTTCTACTTTTTGTTATAAAAAAAATCCAATAAACTAAATTTTAGTCATACATTTAGGCCAAAATGTATTCGGCCACATGTCTTTGGTAAAAAAAATGTCAATAAGCATATATTTATTGGTTTGCGCAAAAGTTATAGCGTCTACAAACTAGGGTACATTTTCTGTAATTTACACAGCTTTTAGTTTATGACTGCCTATGTCATTTCTTGAGGTGCTAAAATGGCAGGGCTGTACAAACCCCCCCCAAATGACCCCATTTTGGAAAGTAGACACCCCAAGGAAATTGCTGAGAGGCATGTTGAACCCATTGAATATTGATTTTTTTTGTCCCAAGTGATTGAATAATGACAAAAAAAAAAAAAATATTTACAAAAAGTTGTCACTAAATGATATATTGCTCACACAGGCCATGGGCATATGTGGAATTGCACCCCAAAATACATTCAGCTGCTTCTCCTGAGTATGGGGATACCACATGTGTGGGACTTTTTGGGAGCTTAACCGCGTACGGGGCCCCGAAAACCAAGCACCGCCTTCAGGATTTCTAAGGGTGTAAATTTTTGATTTCACTCTTCACTGCCTATCACAGTTTCGGAGGCCATGGAATGCCCAGGTGGCACAAAACCCCCCCAAATGACCCCATTTTGGATAGTAGACACCCTAAGCTATTTGCTGAGAGGCATATTGAGTCCATGGAATATTTTATATTTTGACACAAGTTGCGGGAAAGTGACACTTTTTTTTTTTTTTTTTTTTGCACAAAGTTGTCACTAAATGATATATTGCTCACACAGGCCATGGGCATATGTGGAATTGCACCCCAAAATACATTTAGCTGCTTCTCCTGAGTATGGGGATACCACATGTGTGGGACTTTTTGGGAGCCTAGCCGCGTACGGGGCCCCGAAAACCAAGCACCGCCTTCAGGATTTCTAAGGGTGAAAATTTTTGATTTCACTCTTCACAGTTTCGGAGGCCATGGAATGCCCAGGTGGCACAAAACCCCCCCAAATGACCCCATTTTGGAAAGTAGACACCCCAAGCTATTTGCTGAGAGGCATGGTGAGTATTTTGCAGCTCTCATTTGTTTTTGAAAATGAAGAAAGACAAGAAAAAACTTTTTTTTTTTTCTTTTTTCAATTTTCAAAACTTTGTGACAAAAAGTGAGGTCTGCAAAATACTCACTATACCTCTCAGCAAATAGCTTTGGGTGTCTACTTTCCAAAATGGGGTCATTTGGGGGGGTTTTGTGCCACCTGGGCTTTCCATGGCCTCCGAAACTGTGATAGGCAGTGAAGAGTGAAATCAAAAATTCACGCCCTTAGAAATCCTGAAGGCAGTGATTGGTTTTCGGGGTCCCGTACGCGGCTAGGCTCCCAAAAAGTCTCACACATGTGGTATCCCCAAACTCAGGAGAAGCAGCAGAATGTATTTTGGGGTGTCATTTCACATATTCCCATGGCATGTTTGAGCAATATATCATTTAGTGACAACTTTGTGCAAAAAAAAAAAAAAAATGTTGTCTCTTTCCCGCAACTTGTGTCGCAATATAAAATATTCCATGGACTCGACATGCCTCTCAGCAAATAGCTTGGGGTGTCTACTTTCCAAAATGGGGTCATTTGGGGGGGTTTTGAACTGTCCTGGCATTTTATGCACAACATTTAGAAGCTTATGTCACACATCACCCACTCTTCTAACCACTTGAAGACAAAGCCCTTTCTGACACTCATTGTTTACATGAAAAAGTAATTTTTTTTTGCAAAAAAATTACTTTGAACCCCCAAACATTATATATTTTTTTAAAGCAAATGCCCTACAGATTAAAATGGTGGGTGTTTCATTTTTTTTTTTCACACAGTATTTGCGCAGCGATTTTTCAAACGCATTTTTTGGGGAAAAAACACACTTTTTTAAATTTTATTGCACTAAAACACACTATATTGCCCAAATGTTTGATGAAATAAAAAAGATGATCTTAGGCCGAGTACATGGATACCAAATATGACATGATTTAAAATTGCGCACAAACGTGCAGTGGCAACAAAATAAATACATTTTTAAAAGCCTTTAAAAGCCTTTACAGGTTACCACTTTAGATTTACAGAGGAGGTCTACTGCAAAAATTACTGCCCTCGATCTGACCTTCGCGGCGATGCATGGTGCAATTGCTGTTTACGTTTGACGACAGACCGCCGCTTGCGTTCGCCTTAGCGCGAGAGCAGGGGGCGACAGGGGTGCTTTTTTTTTTCTTTTTTTTTTCTTTATTATTTTTTTTCTTTTTTATCTTATTTTTAAACTGTTCCTTTCATTTTTTTTTTTTTTAATCATTTTTATTGTTATCTCGGGGAATCCCCTATGATAGCAATAGGTAGTGACAGGTACTCTTTTTTGAAAAAATTGGGGTCTATTAGACCCTAGATCTCTCCTTTGCCCTCAAAGCATCTGATGACACCAAGATCGGTGTGATAAAATGCTTCCCCAAATTCCCAATGGCGCTATTTACATCCGGCGAAATCTAAGTCATAAAATGCTCGTAGCTTCCGGTTTCTTAGGCCATAGAGATGTTTGGAGCCACTCTGGTCTCTGATCAGCTCTATGGTCAGCTGGCTGAATCACCGGCTGCATTCTCAGGTTCCCTGTTGAGACAGGAGAGCCAGAGAAAAACACGGAAGACGGTGGGGGGGGGCATTCCCTCCCACGGCTTGTAAAAGCAGTCTAGAGGCTAATTAGCCACTAGGATTGCTTTTACATGAAAGCCGACCGCTGGCTGAAAAGAATGATACCAAGATGATACCTAAACCTGCAGGCATCATTCTGGTATAACCATTCAAAGTCGTGAATGGCGTACCTGAAGACAAAAAAATGGTTAACAATAAAGCACAGTAAACGGTAAAGTATAAAAAATTGCATACCTGAAAAGCAAACATGATAAAACATAATAACAATAAAACATTGCAGAATAGAATACAGTAAAAAAGAGCAGAACAAGAGAGAGAGAATAGAGAGAGAGAGAGAACAATAAAACGACAACTATTTTTTTTTATTTTATATATTTTTTTTTTTTTTACACTTTTTTTGTAACTAACTTTTATAACGGTAACCGGTTCCAGGTTCGGGTCTCTCAAAATGCGATGGCATCTTGGGAGACCCTGTGAAAGTGTGCCTAGTCTGTGCAATGCTGTACCCTACGCTAATACTCAACTAATGAATGGTAGCGTTCAAAACATTCACCAATGCAAAGACCAGGATTGTCAGGACAGGAGGGACAATAATAGCGGGTGTCACGCCTATATTCGCGCTTGCTGCAGACACGACATCTTTTTTGGGGGGGTTCGTTGGGTAGGGGTACTCGGGAGGACATAAAGAAAATGCCTCTCATGCAGCCGACTGCATTTGGTTGGGGATGTGAATGGGGGAAGTACGGGCGCTGCAGAAGCGGTGGGTTCCCAATTAGGATTGACGAATGCAGCAGGAAGGGCACTATGGGCACGACGGGTCTGTGTTTGTCTTCTTGGTGGCAGCGGGACACTACTTGTGCTTGCCACCTCACCAGCTTGAACTGCACTTATGGGACTCGCCACGTCACCAAGTGTTACTGCAGTGCTGGTTTGACTACGACCGGGGTGTACTAGGCCGCTGGCGCTTGCCAGTTCAATAAAAAGCTACCAAAAAAACTGTTAGCGATCGCAGGGATCAGGCCTGACTCTGCGAATGCTGCAGTTATGCGTTAAGTGTTTTGTAAGTGACAGTGATCGATCGATACTGCACTTGGGTGGGCTGGGCCGGGCGGAGGGGCAAAATGCAGGTGCTAGCAGGTATCTGGGCTGATCCCGCTAACACTGCGTTTTTGGGAACCCTAAACTGCTGGGGACGCTATTATAGATCTGATCGGATCAGATATTGATCCGTTCAGATACTATACCACTAAGGGAGGTGTACAGTGCGTGCGTGGGTGTTAGAGGTACTGGCGCTAATCTGACGCTGCCTGGGGCTGGTGCTTGCCAGTTCACCAAAATACTACCAAAAAAACTGTTAGCGATCGCAGGGATCAGGCCTGACTCTGCGAACGCTGCAGTTATGCATTTAGTGTTTTGTAAGTGTCAGTGATCGATCGATACTGCACTTGGGTGGGCTGGGCTGGGCCGCGCGGAGGGGCAAAACGCAGGTGCTAGCAGGTATCTGGGCTGATCCCACTAACACTGCGTTTTTGGGAACCCTAAACTGCTGGGGACGCTAGTATAGATCTGATCGGATCAGATATTGATCCGATCAGATACTATACCACTAAGGGAGGTGTACGGTGCGTGCGTGGGTGCTAGCGGTACTGGCGCTAACCTGACGCTGCCTGGGGCTGGTGCTTGCCAGTTCACCAAAATGCTACCAAAAAAACTGTTAGCGATCGCAGGGATCAGGCCTGACTCTGCAAACGCTGCAGTTATGCGTTTAGTGTTTTGTAAGTGACAGTGATCGATCGATACTGCACTTGGGCTGGGCCGGGCGGAGGGGCAAAACGCAGGTGCTAGCAGGTATCTGGGCTGATCCCGCTAACACTGTGTTTTTGGGAACCCTAAACTGCTGGGGACGCTAGTATAGATCTGATCGGATCAGATATTAATCCGATCAGATACTATACCACTAAGGGAGGCGTATGCTGCGTGCGTGGGTGTTAGCGGTACTGGCGCTAATCTGACGCTGCCTGGGGCGACGCATATCACCGCCGGGCGATCAGGGGGCTAAACCTTTATTCGGTAATAAACGGCGGGTGCCCTGACACTATAAAAAATAAACAAACTAACCAGCGTCACCCGTAACAGTTATACGGTGATCAGTGGTGAAAGGGTTATCTAGGGGGCCATCAAGGGGTTAAAACATTTATTCGGTAGTATATGGGGGTCCCTGTCGCTATAAAACGCTGACGGCGAACCTAAATATTTAGGTCCCTAACTATCGTCACCAGTGACACTAATACAGCGATCAGAAAAATGATCGCTTAGCGACACTGGTGACAGGGGGTGATCAAGGGGTTAAAACTTTATTAGGGGGGGTTAGGGGGGTATCCTAGACCTACAGGGGGGTAATACTAACTGTCCCAACACTGTAACTGTCACAAACTGACACCAATGCAGTAATCAGAAAAAAAAAACTACTGGTGTCAGTTTGTGACGGGGGGGGGGGGGTGATTGGGGGGGATCGGGGGGCGATCGGGGGGGGGGATCGGGATGTTTAGTGTGCCTGGCATGTTCTACTGTGTTGTGTAGTGTTGGTGCACTCACATACCTGTCTTCTCTCCTCGGGCCGGAACGGAAATTACCGAGCCGAGGAGAGATGACATCATTTCCTTTGCTGCTGTTTAGCATACAGCAGCAAAGGAATGATGTGATTGGCCGGCGGCGATCGCGAGGGGGGGCAACGAACGGATGGCCTCCCCCTCATCTCCGATCGCCGTGGGACAAAAGATGACCGCCTCGGGCACCGGGGGGGGGGGGTCCGATCGGACCCCCCACCCGCGGAAGGCAAATCACGTATATATATAAAACACAAAGCGCTGTGATGCTAAATAGCTGATAATTACACATAAAACCAAGTGAGGCTGCTATCAAAAGAGAGTGTTTTCAGAGTCACTTAAAAAGAATAAATAATGATATTTGAAGCGCTTCACAATGTGCATGAAAATGAATATATAAGAATAAATATAAATAGTCAAATAAATCCAGCAGTGAGTAAAAATTCCTATAAAATCCAGCAATCAAAATAGTGTAAAATTATAAAAAATTAGTGACACCAAATGTGTAAAAAATTCACATAAAAAATCCACATAAAAATAAATATATAGGGATGTATTCAGAAGGTTCAATTATACAGGTGTAGAATCCTGATTGGTATAGAGCTTTTGATCACTAGCAAAGCTGTTTAAAAACACTTGCTTAATGAAGGTGCTCATTGATAGTACCAATGTGTTTTTTGCTTCTATTCACAACCAATGTGAGAATCATAAACAGGCAGATAAGAGAAAAAAACAATCATTGTGCAATAGTTAGGATACCAAGGTACACAGGCAAACTTCAATGATAAGGCATATGCAGGTTTTACTATAGCAGTCAGCCGCCTTAGACAGGAGCAGATTCAGTGCAGTACACTGTGTGAAACTGCTGATCTGCACAGAGCTTCCTTGGCTCCTCCCACGCGTTACATCACAGTCATGTGACCTTGAAAAAGTCACATGACTGTGATGTAACGCGTTGGAGGAGCCAAGGAAGCTCTGTGCAGATCAGCAGTTTCACACAGTGTACTGCACTGAATCTGCTCCTGTCTAAGGCGGCTGACTGCTATAGTAAAACCTGCATATGCCTTATCATTATAAGGCACACGTGAGTGGATTGAAGTTTGCCTGTGTACCTTGGTATCCTAACTATTGCACAATGATTGTTTTTTTCTCTTATCTGCCTGTTTATGATTCTCACATTGGTTGTGAATAGAAGCAAAAAACACATTGGTACTATCAATGAGCACCTTAATTAAGCAAGTGTTTTTAAACAGCTTTGCTAGTGATCAAAAGCTCTATACCAATCAGGATTCTACACCTGTATAATTGAACCTTCTGAATACATCCCTATATATTTATTTTTATGTGGATTTTTTATGTGAATTTTTTACACATTTGGTGTCACTAATTTTTTATAATTTTACACTATTTTGATTGCTGGATTTTATAGGAATTTTTACTCACCGCTGGATTTATTTGACTATTTATATTTATTCTTATATATTCATTTTCATGCACATTGTGAAGCGCTTCAAATATCATTATTTATTCAAATCACGTATATGTACGTGATTTTGCCTGTCCGTGCCACCTTGCCGACGTAAATCGGCGTGAGGCGGTCGTCAAGTGGTTAATCGACAGGTGTGTCCAAGCCCAGTAAAGCCTGAAGCACAGTCACAGAAGCCAGAGGGAAACTTCGGAGGGCTCTGGTGAAGGAGTCAACCATGTGCTCATCTACGGTAGCTGGCTCAAAACCAATGACACGAAGAGACAGCAGCGAAAGTCCAAACCCTTGCAGAGGGCCCCCCATTATTGCATTCAAACAACCCAGTGTCCTGTTTCTTTTGACAAATGCTGCCTGGTGTCAGAGAGTCAATGCACACCAGACTCCCAGAACTTAGCACAGATTTAAGCCCAATCAGAACCTCGCAGAGAGGAGCGCGGATACAAACCACCGAACAGGCCAGGGCCACCACTTCCTCCATGCTCCCTGACAAGCTGGTGGGACCTTCTCCTGTTGTTCCCATCCAAGTAAATGGAGTCTACACCAAGGCCCTTCTGGATACTGGAGCTTAAGTGAGTCTTCTCTACAGAGACTTCTATGACAGGCACCTCAAGCACCTGCCTTTGCAGAAGTTGGAAGAGCTGCAGATATGGGGCATTGTGACTCAGAACTTCCCCTATGATGGCTATCTACCGGTCAAGCTGACCTTCGATCCCTCCATGGCTGGGAAAGCCAAGACTTTTGAAACTCAGGCAGTGGTCTGTCCTCGCCCACCAGGGGCCAGTAAGAGTTCTCTCATCATAGAGACCAATACTGATCTTATCAGAAGGCTGTTGACACCTCTTGTTCTGGAGCCGGGCACTTCAACTACAAGTTTGCACCCCATGCTGAGACAAGCCTACCAGCACCTGGTACGAAAACAGAAGGGAAAGATCTGGCGCTTGGACCAGTGTGAGAAGGTGTTACAGCCTGGTAAAGTGGCCTATTTACGAGCATCTGTCAAGCTAAATTGGAAGCAAGCAGGCCCTTTCATTGTCCTTGAATCAGACGGACAGAGAGAAGACACAGGAGTGGAGATAATTCCCAAAGGGTTACAAAGAAGTCACGGAAAAATCTTGGTTAGTGTCCACAACATAACAGCCTCGCCAGTGAAGATGCCGGCTCAGATGTTGCTGGGACAAGTGAATCTGGCCACCCCAGTCCCGCCGTCTGATTTGGTGGGGGGAGCAAAGGATGGGATCTCTGTGGAGGAGATCTATCTGAAAAATACTCCCCTTTTGCCTGAATGGAAAGAAAGGGCCAAGACTCAGCTCCAGAGATGGCAGGCTGCATTCTCCAAGATTGAATTTGATGTGGGGTGTACAAAAAGTGCCCAATACCAGATCCATCTCTTCGAGTGCATAAGCCGTTCAGGGAAAGAGTTTGATGGATTCCTTTAGGGGACTTGGAGGATCTGCAAGAACAACTGGCAGAGTTGAAGAGGGCAGGTATCATCCGAGTCCCAGAGTCTATACGCTTCCCCAATAGTGGTGGTACAGAAGAAGAATGGGTCACTGAGGCTGGGTATTGACTACCGGACGCTGAACTTAAGTACCATTCCCGACCAATATACCACCCCAAGGATAGAAGATGTCTTGCAGAGCCTGTCAAGAGCGAAGTGGTTCAGCATGCTGGATTTGAAGAGTGGGTATTACCAAATCCCCATGCACCCTGAGGATCGGGAGAAGACCATTTTCATTACCCCGCAGGGGATCTTTGGATTTGACCGTATGCATCAAGGCCTGTCTGGTGCCCCAGCAACCTTCCAAAGGCTAATGGAGAAGACCGTGGGTGACATGAAACTGATTGAGGTGTTGGTGTACTTAGATGACATCATCGTTTTCAGCAAGACCCTGGAAGAGCATGAAGAGTTTCTGCAGAAGGTCCTTAAGAAACGCCATGGTGAGGGGGTTGAAGCTGTCTCTGGAAAAGTGCCAGTTTTAACAACCCTCGGTCAACTACCTTGGTCACATTGTGTCTGCTGATGAAGTGGCCACTGACCTCCTGGCCGAGGCCTACCAACGTGACTGAGCTTAGGTAATTTCTGGGATTCTGCTCTTATTACAGAAGATTTGTCAAGGGATTCGCTAAGACGCTGACCCTGATCTGGCAAAGCCTGTCAGACCAGCTGGAGGGCCCAGAAAACACAGAGAGTCCATTAAGGAACAATTGACTCTGAAGTGTGAAGGGGTTTTAGGCAGCTGAAGTGAAGCCTAACAACCGCTCCAGTCGTGGCCTATGAAGATCCAACCAGGCCATACGAGCTACACTTTGACGCCAGTCGAGATGGGTTAGGTGGGGTGCTATATTAAGAACATGACTGCCATCTACGGCCTGTTGCCTATGTGAGTCGGAACTTGGCCCCCGCCGAGAAGAACTATCCCATGCACAAACTTGAGTTTCTGGCCTTGAAGTGGGTGGATAAGCTGAGGGATTACCTGTATGGAGTGGAGTTCGTGATCAAGACCGACAACAATGCTCTCACCTACATCCTCACTACCACCAAGTTGGACGCCACGGGTCACAAATGGTTGGCTGCTCTATCAGGGTTTATTTTCAGCCTGAATTATCGACCGGGGTCAGGAAACAAGACGCTGATGCTTTGTCAAGAAAGCCCCATTGTTCCAGAGACCCTCCAGAAGAATAGGCCCAACTGACACCTGAAGGGTACGAGCCTTATGTCAAGGAGCAGAACATCAACCTGGAGTAGGATCCAGGACCGAAGAGGTTGGAGTGTCAGCCGTTGGTGTCCCCAGATGTTATTGCAATGTCACCCAAGTCGGGGATGGAGGTCTGCCCAAGCTGTCAAAGACCTGTGGAGGGACCAGTTAGAGGACCCTCCCTGTAGCTTGGCATTCAAGGCCTTGGAGTGCCAATGCCCTGACTTGCTCCTCACTGACTCCCCGAAGGAAACCCATCTGCTGCACCGAGAGTGGGATCGGTTTCAGGTGCACAGAGGGTTGGTCTACCGAAGGGACCCCTCTGACGATTCTGAAGAAAAATGGCAGCTATTCCTACCTGAAAAACATACGGAGACAGTATTACCTGCCCTACTATCAGAAACCATGAATCAGACCGAGACAGAAGTTAAATCACACTTCTTTAATAATAATAATAAGGTAAACAGAGTAAGCGTAGTCAAAACAAGCTAGAGTTCAGTAACCGGATCGGGTAGTCAGCCAAGCAAATGTCAGAGAGCCAGAGATAAACGTAGTAGTACAGCAAGCAAGATCAGGAGCCAGAAGGAACATCAGCCTAGCAAGTCTTCAACAGGAACGCAGGAGAAAGACTGTGATGTTGACAAAGGTGAAGGCAGAGATCAAGTGAGCTGGACAACTTGCTGGGTAACTGTGGAGAGAAATGGGAGCTGGCAATTAGCCGACAGCTGAGCGGCCAGCTGAGAGAAGGAAGGGCTGAGGCCAGCCCTGACACCTACATGACAACCTTGGCCACCTAGGGCCCAAGAGGACTTTTCTCCTGGTGAGGGAACGGTTCTACTGGCCCTGCATGCAGGCTGAAGTTGAGGACTATTGCCACTCCTCCATCAGATGTATCCAAAGGAAGACTTTGCCTCACCGAGCTGCCCCAATGGACCATCTTCAGAGCCAAGGACCCATGGAGCTGGTGTGCATTGACATTCTGTGCTTGGAGCCTGATTTGAGAGGGCAGAGAAATATCCTGGTAGTGACTGACCATTTCACTCGGTATGCCCAGGCGTTTTCCACGAGGGACCAACAAGCATCCATGGTGGCCAAGATTTTCGCCGAGAAATTCTTTGTGCACTATGGTCTGTCCCAACGCATCCACTCTGATCAAGCGAGAGATGTCAAGAGTAGTCTCATCAAGAGACTTTCAGACCTGTTGGGCACCAGGAATTTTAAAACCACCCCGTATCATCCTCAAGGAGATCCTAAACCAGAGAGATTCAACTGAACCCTCCTGGATATACTTGGAACTCTAAGTTCAGAACAAAAGCAGCACTGGAGCAAGCATATAGTGGCTATTGTGCATGCTTATAACAGCACTGCCAATGATGCCACAGGTTATTCTCCCTATAGTTTGATGTTCAGACCATAGGCCCAGCTGCCAGTAGACTTGGCCTTCGGCACATCCCTCCACCATACCTTAGCAACTTTCCACAGAGGGTATGTGGACCGCCTGCAGAGATGTCTGAAAACCACCTATGATAGGGCTCAAGCTACCTCATTTACCCGAGGACAGAGAAACAAAATAAACTTTGACCTTAGGGTAAGAGTGCAGGACCTACAGCCGGATTACAAGGTACTGCTGAGAAACCTGGGTGTCCCTGGAAAGCACAAGTTGGCTAACTGCTGAAAGTCGCAGCCCTATGTCGTTTGCAAGCATCTGCCCAGACACCCAGTATATCAAATCCGGCCAGAGGGAAGCACAGGCCTGCTGAAGACTTAGCATCACAATCATCTGTTGCCTCTGTCAGAAGCAGTTCATGTGCCACCACAGCCAGATTTACAGTCCACACCCACGGCCTCTCAAAGATCCCGGCCAGTGACTAGATCTCACTCTGTACCCCTTGCTGAAGATGAAAACAGCGAGGATGAAGAGAAAGATTGTCTGTGGCCTTCTCGAATGCCAGGGCCTGCCACCCCCCCCCCCTTTCTTCTCCTCCCAAGGTGACTGAGGTGAATTTCAGGCCAGAGGCTCTTGAGTTTGTACCTCAAAGTCCACCTTTTGAAGAGTTGGAAGACCCTCAATCTTCCCTGCTGACAACAGACCCCTAAAACTTTCCATCCTTCATTGAGGAAGCTGAAGCTGATATGCAGGAAGAAGAAGAGACCAGTGTGCCTGTAACCCCAAAACCTAAAGAACAGCGAGAGCGAAGGGTTATTCACCCACCCAAAAGACTAATATATGATACTTTGAGTGAAAGCTCTGAGGAGGTCGTTCTCATTGCAAAAAAGGACTCTTGAAGAAACTGACCCTTCTACTGCAGATTTGGTGGTGGACAATCCCAACTCACTGTCAGGGCTGGGCTCAGCCCTTCCTTCTCTGAGCTGGCCACTCAGCTGTCGGATAATTGCCAGCTCCTATCTCTCCACAGTTACTCAGCCGTTGATGATATCCTGCTCGTCAGTCCTGCCTACATAAGCCGTCCAGTCCACGGGATCTCTGCCTTCGCCTTGGTCAACATCACAG
Organism: Aquarana catesbeiana; assembly: GCF_042186555.1. Classification (NCBI taxonomy): domain Eukaryota; kingdom Metazoa; phylum Chordata; class Amphibia; order Anura; family Ranidae; genus Aquarana; species Aquarana catesbeiana. The sequence continues at coordinate 39,942,927 of NC_133330.1, forward strand.
AAACAATCTCCTGCGATCCTGTTTAAGACTTGCTTTTCTGACATCCCTTCTGGCTCCAGATCCTGCTTGCTGTTCCACTACATTGATCCCTGACTTCTGGCTTGGCTGACTATCCGTTCCGGTTACTGAACTTTGGCTATGTTTTGACTACGTTTGTTCTTTTTACTTTTATTATTAAACAAGTGTGATTTAACTGTACTTCTGTCTTGGCCTGATTTCTTGGTTTCTGACACTCAGCCCCTGGCACATCTAGCTGGGCCATTCCAGTTAACCTCCCCCCCTATGCTAATTGTTGGGATGTTCCTCTGCCAGGGTTTTATGCAGATGTAAATTGTATGGTTTCCTGTGCACACTAACCTGTTTTTTTTTCCGTGTTTATATCAAAAGCATGTAACAGGTCATACACTCTTTACCTCCTTTGGTGGACCAAAGGTTCTTTGGTGGGGGGAGTGTGTAGCGGGGGCTACTCTATTACCCATGGTCCCGCACCTCCCGCCATTCCTGCCAGCGACTGCCAGACTGAATAGACACTAAAACAGGCACTCACTGAGGGAGAGCACACCTGTGAGTCCCTGTGGAGGATTTCTCCCCCTCCCTCTCCTCTTCCTGTGTCCCTATTGGCAGGGAGAGGAAGCCAATCAAGCAGCAGCAGAGGGGGGGCTAGCTAAAGACTTAAGCTTGTTGGTCTGAGGAGAGATCACCATGAGGCAGGGAGGTGAACGGAGGTGTGAGGAGAGACTACACGCACCCGCTGAAGAACCATGCAAAGAAGGTTCCAGAGACCATCCAGAGACGGTTGAAGATGGATGTACCTTCTCTACCACCTAAAATCTCTATTTTTTTATGGAATATCTTTGAAATGATGTGAGATCTAACGTTAAAACCACTTGATCTTACCGGATCTAATGAATATCTATAAGCCTGAATAATTTTTGGCCAGAAAATTTGATAAGGGGGGACTAACCCGTCCATATGTACCACCTAATATCTCTATTTTGATGTGGAATATCTCTGAAATGATGTGAGATCTAATGTTAAAACCACTTGATCTTACCGGATCTAACGAATATCTATTAGCCTGAATGATTTTTGGCCAGAAAATTTGTTATGGACGGGCTGGCCCCCTTATGTACCACCTAATATCTCTATTTTGATGTGGAATATCTCTGAAATGATGTGAGATCTAACGTTAAAAACACTCTTACCGGATCTAATGAATATCTATTAGCCTGAATGATTTTTGGCCCGAAAATTTGATAAGGGGGGGCCAGCCCGTCCATATGTACCACCTAATATCTCTATTTTGATGTGGAATATCTCTGAAATGATGTGAGATCTAACGTTAAAACCACTTGATCTTACCGGATCTAACGAATATCTATTAGCCTGAATGATTTTTGGGCCGAAAATTTGATAAGGGGGGGCTAACCTGTCCATATGTACCACCTAATATCTCTATTTTGATGTGGAATATCTCTGAAATGATGTGAGATCTAACGTTAAAACCACTTGATCTTACCAGATCTAACGAATATCTATTAGCCTGAATGATTTTTGGGCCGAAAATTTGATAAGGGGGGGCTAACCCGTCCATATGTACCATCTAATATCTCTATTTTGATGTGGAATATCTCTGAAATGATGTGAGATCTAACGTTAAAACCACTTGATCTTACCGGATCTAATGAATATCTATTAGCCTGAATGATTTTTGGCCCGAAAATTTGATAAGGGGGGCTAACCCGTCCATATGTACCACCTAATATCTCTATTTTGATGTGGAATATCTCTGAAATGATGTGAGATCTAACGTTAAAAACACTTGATCTTACCGGATCTAACGAATATCTATTAGCCTGAATGATTTTTGGCCCAAAAATTTGATAAGAGGGGCTAACCCATCCATATGTACCACCTAATATCTCTATTTTGATGTGGAATATCTCTGAAATGATGTGAGATCTAACGTTAAAAACACTTGATCTTACCGGATCTAATGAATATCTATTAGCCTGAATGATTTTTGGGCCGAAAATTTGATAAGGGGGGGCCAGCCCCCCCTCATTAATCACTTAATAAGTCTCTAATTATGTGAGATCTAACATTAAAAACACTTGATCTTACCGGATCTAACGAATATCTATTAGCCTGAATGATTTTTGGCCCAAAAATTTGATAAGGGGGGGCTAACCCGTCCATATGTACCATCTAATATCTCTATTTTGATGTGGAATATCTCTGAAATGATGTGAGATCTAACGTTAAAAACACTTGATCTTACCGGATCTAACGAATATCTATTAGCCTGAATGATTTTTGGCCAGAAAATTTGATAAGGGGGGGCCAGCCCCCCTCAGTAATCACTTAATAAGTCTCTAATTATGTGAGATCTAACGTTAAAACTACTTGATCTTACCGGATTTAACGAATATCTATTAGCCTGAATGATTTTTGGGCCAAAAATTTGATAAGGGGGGGCCAGCCCCTCCTCATTAATCACTTAATAAGTCTCTAATTATGTGAGATCTAACGTTAAAACCACTTGATCTTACCGGATCTAACAAATTGCTTCCAAAATAGCTAACTTTTTGGTCAATTTTTTGATAAGGGGGGCTGATGACGGGTTAGCCCCCCCAGCAAATAACTGTTAATATCGCTTCTTCTGTGTGAGATCTAACGCAAACAATGGTTGATCTAACCTGATCTAACAAAGATCTAACAAACTGCATAAGATTTTTTCAAAAATTTTGATATGGGGGGGCTAACCCGGCAGAGGTAATAACTCCTCACACCAGGCCCTTCTGTCCTGCTGCTCACTGTCTCTTCTCTCCCACTACTTGTGTGGCTCTCACTACACCTGCAGCAGCCCCCCCCCCCCCCCCTCCTCCTTCAGACCCCTTTAACACTGGAGCTTTTTGCAAGCGCTATAGCGTTAAAAAACAGCTGCTACATTCATTCCAGTGTGAAAGCCCGAGGAATCCTTCCACACTTTGTGTAAAACCATTTGTAATAGAAGCTTTTTATTCTTATTTATAAATGATTGTGTTGGGATTGTGTCTGTGAGAAACCAGCCTGTGACAGAAATCATAGAATTATTTATAGGTACAAGAAAGCCCTCCAGCGCCGCACGGTCACCGATGTCAGAGCTGACTTCTTCCCTTGGTCTTCCTTCTGGGTTCGCGGCCTCCAGCTACACGAGTGGCCGGGGCGTGATGACGTCACTCCGGCACCTGCGCATGGTAGCCACTGTTTACGTCACGCGCTCTGAAGGTCCTGCACTGTAAGCCAGACCAGTTTAGGAGATATTCACAGTACCTACAGGTCAGTCTTATTATAGTCTTACCTGTAGGTACAAGTGGTGCAACAGAGTTACACCAGAGCATTTGGCCACACCCATTTTTGTGCACGTAGGGACACGTCCTCTCTCAGTTGTCCCTCATTCTGAAGATGTAAAGTTGGGAGGTAGGTGTAATGTACAATGATTTGGCCTCTAGTCACATTTGTGATTACTCTGTGGTACAGATACTACTAAATGGAACGCACGCCAGCACCGCCATGCCAGAAGTACGACCGCACTGTGCGTTCCAGCTAACGCCAAAAACCTCCGGATACCTGACTGCAGCTGTCCGTCCACAGTGGTCATGTGATGCGCTCCGGCGTGGAACGCACAGCGACATGTAGAGCCGCACAACTCGAGCTGGAGCCTCCAGTGGCCGGAGGTGGAAACAGCACCACCGACTGCCCGACTACATTCACTACAGCTCCGGTGGTCACGTGACGCGCTCCAGCGTGGGGCGGACAGCGGCACTTTGAACAGAACAGCGCCTATAACAGGTGGCTCAAACTGGCGGCCCTCCAGCTGCTGCCGAACTACAAGTCCCACCATGCCTCTGCCTGTGGGAGTCATGCTTGTAACTGTCAGCCTTGCAATGCCTCATGGGACTTGTAGTTCTGCAACAGCTGGAGGGCCGCCAGTTTGAGACCCCTGGCCTATAATAATGCTGCATACACAGCAGGGATGTGGACTCATTTAGCCTGCGAGTGTGCGCCCCCAGTGGTGAGACAGGGAGTTGCACTGAAACTTTGGGAAATAACTCACAATAGAGAGGATGATGGAATATTAAAACAAGTTAAAGTAAAGAAGTGCGTATAAGTTGTGCGTAGTCTCCCACTGGTATGTATCTGACTGGGCGCACACCACAGAAGCTGATAGCGCAACCATTGTGTACACTCTCAGAACCAATTTATAAAAATTCATAAAATCATTAACTACTTCAATACCGGGCACTTACACCCCCTTCCTGCCCAGGCCAATTTTCAGCTTTCAGCGCTGTCGCTGTTTAAATGACAATTGCGCGGTCATGCTACGCTGTACCCAAACGGAATTTTTATAATCTTGTTCCCACAAATAGAGCTTTCTTTTGGTGGTATTTGATCACCTCTGCGGTTTTTATTTTTTGCTAAACAAATAAAAAAATACCTAAAATTTTGAAAAAAAAAAAAAAAGGTTTTCTTTTGTTTCTGTTATAAAATTTTGTAAATAAGTAAGTTTTTTTCTCCTTCACTGATGGGCACTGATAAGGGGGCGCTGCTGGGCACTGGTAGGCGGCACTGATGGGCACTTATGGGCGGTACTGCTGTGCACTGATAATTGGCACTGATATGCAGCACTGATAGATGGCATTGATAGGCATCACTGATGGCACTGGCAGGCATTGGGGATGGGCACTGATTGGCAGCTGCCTGGGCACTGATTTTCATTTCGCTGGTGGTCTAGGGTGGTATACCTGGTGGTCTAGGGTGGTATACCTGGTGGTCCAGTGTGGTGGCAATCCCTGGTGGTCCTTGCAGCATCCTGGTGGTCCTGGGTGGGCATCTGAGGGGGGGGCTGCGCTGATAAACAATCAGCACAGATGCCCTGTCAGGAGAGCAGACGATCGACTCTCCTCTACTCGTGTCTGTCAGACGGCTCTTCCTGTTTACACTGTGATCAGCCATGATTGGACTCGGCTGATCATGTGGTAAAGAGCCTCCATCAGAGGGAGTCTCTTTACCGAGATCGGTGTAGCAGTCTGACACACCGCACCACCCTTCTCGGCGATGCACACCCCCACGAGCGTGAGAGTGGCTGTTATGGGCGCCGTCATATGATGTCCACCCAGAACGAGAGACGCACCGCCCCGCTGTCATTTGACGGTGGGCGGGCGACCAGTGGTTAAAATGAGTTTCAGTTGACTAAGAACATCCGTAATGCATATGGGTTCTGAAGATAGTTGGGTAAAGATACATGTTTGGCGGCCAGTCTCTACCCTCGGGGCGGATAATGGACTCCCATATCTGACAAGCAGCCATGTCACCGCACTATTTAAGGGGAAGACGGAGGAAACTGTTTTGTTGGCTCTGTGGAAGAGGCATGTCCTCGAAACGCATTAGCCTGTTGGATGTCAAACTGTCCTGCCATGTTATATGATTAATCGTGGACTGGATTTTGCTGTTTTTCGATATGATGAGCTTTTAACGAATTTTCCATTTTGTGACTATAATACTTATCACCTCTGTAAGTAATAAAGTTATCTTTTAAGGGTAATGCACTCACCTGGTGCGCCCTCTCTTTTGCTTTATGGTGTCATTTATTTTTGCATTTGAGCCTGAAAAGCATTGTAACCACGATCAGTGGATGGCGGGTGCAATGCTCAGGCTCCTGCAGACTATTCCTCCAGCTGCAGGTCTATACAGATTTATGTACATTAAATTACAGGGCAGGAGGAAGTGATCAATGGACTACGAGTGCAGTGATGTCCCACACTTGTGTTCCATTCAGGGGAGTGGGGCTTGGGTGTCCTATACCCACTTCAAAATTTGTTTAGCCACTTCAGCCCTGGAAGGATTTACCCCCTTAATGACCAGGCCATTTTTTGTGATATGCCACTGCGTCGCTTTAACTGACAATTGCGTGGTCGTTCGACGTTGTACCCAAACAAAATCGATGTCCTTTTCCCCACAAATAGAGCTTTCTTTTGGTGGTATTTGATCACCTCTGTGGTTTTTATTTTTTGCGCTATAAACAAAAAAAGAGTAACAATTTTTGATAAAATGCTATAATAAATATAAAAAAATATGTAAAAAAACAAATTTCTTCATCAGTTTAGGCCAATATGTAATTTTTAGTAAAAAAAAAATCACAATAAGCATATATTAATTGGTTTGCGCAAAAGTTATAGCGTCTACGAAATATGAAGATAAATTTATGGAATTTTTATTGTTATGATTATTATTTTTTTTACTAGTAATGGTGGTAATCATCGATTTTTAGCAGGACTGCGATATTGCGGTGAAAAGACCGGACACTTTTGACATTTTATGGGACCAGTGACATTTATACAGCGATCAGTGATATCAAAATGCACTGATTACTGTATAAATGACACTGGCAGGGAAAGGGTTAACACAAGGGGGCGATCAAAGAGTTAAGTATGTCCTAGTGGGGGGAGTGGACTGACTGGGAGTACAGAGAGATCGCTGTTCCTAATCACTAGGAACAGACAATCACACTGTACTCCCCTGACAGAACAGGGATCTACCTTGTTTACGTTGACAGATCCCTGTTCTGACTCTCTGTGGAGCGATCGCGGGTGGCCGGCGGACATCACAGCCGCCGACCACGCGCATCGGCTCCGGTGCCGCATGTGCCCGCTGTATCTATTTCTCGACGCACCATACCGGTATGGCGATTTGCGCAATAGAGCCTCCCTGCCACAGTATAACTGCGGCGGCTGGTCGGCAAGTGGTTAAAGTGATTGTAAAGTCTCGTTTTATTTCTTGTAAAAATAATAAACATGTTATACTTTCGTGCTCTGTTGCAGTGGATTTGCACAGAGCAGAGGGCTGGAAAGGAATGGGAGAGAAGCGCCAAGCCGATCTTAGTGCAGAATCATTTTAATGAATGGTTAAAAAAAGATAACAGTGTGAAGTGGGGTATAAATTGCACTCACATAGTGCTCTGTAGGTGAAGGCTTGCTAGGTGCAGCGGTGGAAGAAGCCTCCGGTGGATCCTGTGTTGTTTGGCCAAACAACGCGTTTCAGAGGAAAGCCTTGCCTCCGAAACGAGTTCTGATTGGGGAAAGACTACAGTGGGCGGCACCATGGTTGACAGCTTTGGAAACCCTCCATGCCGAGAGTTGAAGCCGGCGTCTTCCCGAGTCCACTCGAGGCTGCAGACACAGCTGACACCCGACGCTTGTGGCTAAACACAGGATCCACCGGCGGCTTCTTCCACCGCTGCACCTGGCAAGCCTTCACCTACAGAGCACTATGTGAGTGCAATTTATAAACCCACTTCACACTGTTATCTTTTTTTAACCATTCAATAAAATGATGCTAAACTAAGATTGGCTTGGCGCTTCCTATTCCTTTCCAGCCCTCTTCTTTTCACAGTTACCGGGTCCCCAGCCCGCACCTGAAGCAGCCTCGCCATCGCCAGCAGCCAACATTACACAAACTTTCTGAGCATTACTCACTCTTTATAACTTATTTACCATTAGGCTACTCTCACACTGAGGTGCTTTGCAGGCGCTAAAGTGCTAAAAAAAAGCGCCCTGAAAGAGCCGCTCAATTCACGCCAATATGAAAGCCCCGAGGGCTTTCACACTGGAGCGGTGCGCTTGCAGGACAAATAAAAAGCCCATTCATGGGCTTTATTATTCACCACTTTGCAGTTCTTGGGTTCTAGCACTGTTTCATTCTAGTCTTGTGTGTGTTTTTTACTTTGCACAGAGCAGCCCGGATCCCCCCTCTTCTCGGGTACAGCGGTTTTACTATTAAAAACGGGATTTATTTTACTACACCATTGGAGGCTGTCCTTTTTCTTTTCTTTGCATATATTCATCTGGATCCGGAGATGAGCCTGACCCAGCCTTATGATTGACATCTACTCACCTGAGGACTCATCGGTCCCCATCACCGTCCACCAGTTGGAGCAATAAGGCATTTACCTATGCCTATAGAGGTAAGGGCACCGTGAGCACATTACCACACAGACGTCACCTATTGCTGTCTTCATCACCTACTGTATTCTTTGAGAAGATTCATGAATATCCAGCCCTATGCTATTGGACTAAGTTACTGATTGACCTTATTTAGTACCTGGCGATTCACTACAACCTTTTCTGGATATTTATTAATATTTTTGATGTTTATCATTGCTCACTTCATATATTTAATGATCTTTTTGACAATTTAATATCACTTGGATTTCTATCTTCATTGTGCGCGAAATCACTTTACTGTCTCTTTTTCATTGGTTGATTTGTGTATACTACTAGATTTTGCAGCACTACACACAGCACACATTTTTTTAGTAGCGCAGAGGTTCACATATTTTGTTTTAGTTATGAGGAAAGATTATGAACACTGAACTTATTCTCTCTGGAGAAGAGACGCTTGAGAAGGGGATATGATTTTAATGTACAAATACCGTACTGGTGACCCCCACAATAGGAATAAAACTTTTCAGCGCAACGGAACTTAAAAAGACGTGCGGCCATTCACTAACATTAGAAGAAAAGAGGTTTAACCTTAAACTGCGTAGAGGGTTCTTTACTGTAAGAGTGGCCAGGATGTTGAATTCCCTTCCACAGGCAGTGGTTTCAGTGCGGGGCATCGATAGTTTCGAAAACTATTAGATAAGCACCTGAATGACCGCAACATACAGGGATATACAATGTAATACTGACATATAATCACACACATAGGTTGGACTTGTGTCTTTTTTCAACCTCACCTACTATGTAACTATGTAATAAAAAAGAAATAAAGAAAACATTTTTTTTTTCTGTCTTTTTTTTATTTGTTTAGCAAAAAATAAACACCCCAGTGGTGTTCAAATACCACCAAAAGAAAGCTCTATTTATGGGGAAAAAATGATACCAATTTTCTTTTTTTTTTTTTTGGGTACAGTGTTGCATGACCATGCAATTGTCATTTAAAATGTGACAGGGTTGAAAGCTGAAAATTGGCCTGGGCAGGAATGGGGGGAAGTGCCCTGTATTGAAGTTGTTAATTATCTTCAATTGCTTGAGACTGTACTAAGCCCCTGTTCACACTGGGCTGATTTGACATATCAAATCGCATGGCAAATCGGAGCCTATTGCGACGCTGACTTTGCAGCGCCACACCGATTCCTAACAGTAGTTCCTGCACTACTTTTGTCAACTTCGGGGGCAGTTTCAATAGACATCCATGCATGAACCCCCAAAGATGTCTTTCAAATCGCCCCTGAACTCGAACTGAAATGCGGGTTTGAAATCGTGCAAGTTCAGCTGAACTCGCACAATATCTAACCCACCCTCAGTGTGAACGGGGGCTAAAGGATATATCTTTAATGAGAGGCTCACATTAAATCTGAATAAAATCGCATTGCTCCTAGTAAACAATGTGACCAATATAAATAAAGATCGCCTTCTTCCCTCTTCTGCTTGATCCATCTTGTTCCAGAATTTTTTCCAAATCTGCACAACAGAATGTGCAGTGCACCAAAACAAGCGACTTTGCGTTGTGGTGGGCTGTGTTGGGAGAAAATCTAAAAAATGTTGCATAAAAAGGGATTTTTGGTTCACATATATCGCAATACATGTTTAAGCTGGCCAACTGCGTCAAAGTAATCCCTCTCTGGCCAGTTTTTTTTTTTTTTTGCATCCTATACATTCTTTTTGTCGTTCTTTCTCTTTCCTTCCTTCTTTCTCCATCCCCCTCTCTTTCTTTCCTTCTTTCTTTCCTTTCTTCTTTCTCCAGGGAAGAAATTCTTGGTGGCGTCATCTTGTCTTTTGACACAGGGCACAAAGCTTGATGGTTTCTATCAAAAGGGAGACGCTGTAGGTGCAGGACACAAGTTCTTGGGGGTTTCTTCTGTATGTATAGGAATTGATGATGGCATGTTTTGCAGGTGAATTCCATAACGCCCAGTTGATCCAGAGGAAGGCAAAACAAACTCTTGTGCAGCATGGTGTAATTTGTTCCAATGGGGCAAACAAAATCCTTCCTGACCCCCAAATCGGTTTATTTTGTGGTGAGCTGTCAGTGGGCACATGGCCTGTGTAGTAGCTTTGAAATCCCCACTCTTCTACTGTCTGCAGATAGAAGACGGAGATGAGCAAGGATTTCAAATCCCCGGACCACTACACAGGCTTCGTGGGCACTAACAGTTCATCACCCTGGGAGGTAAGTACAGCTGATGGTACAGTATGGAACTCACCTGTTGATCCAGAGGAAGGCAAAAAACCCTTATGAAGCATGGTATAAATTGCTCCAACAGGGAAAAAAATTACTTCCTGACCCTCGAAGGCGATCGGATTGTTCCCTGGATCAACCATCTATGGTGAGCTGTCAATGGGCACATGGCCTGTGTAGTAGCTTTGAAATCCCCACTCTTCTACTCTCTATGGCACTTGCAGGATAGATCAGTGACATTCTGACTGGTCATCGCCAGCACAGAACATCGAGTGCTGCAGATAGAAGACGGAGAAGAGCAAGGATTTCAAATCCCCGGACCACTACACAGGCTTCGTGGGCACTAACAGTTCATCACCCTGGGAGGTGAGTACAGCTGAATGTACAGTATGGAACTCACCTGTTGATCCAGAGGAAGGCGAAAAACCCTTATGAAGCATGGTATAATTTGCTCCAACAGGGAAAAAAATTCCTTCCTGACCCCCCGAAGGCAATCGGATTACTCCCTGGATCAACCATCTGTAGTGTAAACAATGGTGGTAAAAGGTCTGTGTGTCGGGTCACCTGAGACCAGGTGACAGATGCACTTCATAGGAGTCGGAAGTGCACCGCTAAGATAGTGGACCCTAGGACTGAGTGCTACGGATAGTACCCAGGGAGGTTCAGGAAGCAGGTCTACTGGATCACTAACACAGATCCCAGTGGGAGCTAGAGCATAGATTCCCCAGGGCGCGGAGTCTAAGAGCCAGCAGGTGTTCACCAGAGCCTCTATGGTGAGGATGGACTGCGCTGCAGTCTGGCTCCAGGTCGCGGCCCCTAGGGTCTCACAGCTCATGCTCACGGTAGACTAGCAGACAGGAACAACGAAGTACACGCCAAAGGTTCAGGGTCACAGGCAAGCAGGGATAGTCGGGGACACGCCAAAAGGTCAGGGTCACGAGCAGACAGGAATAGTCGAGAACACGCCAAGGTCGGTAACAGAGACAAACGAAGAGCACACGGCAAGCAGGACCATGACAATGTGATGTTAAGAAATTGTTAAAAATGCGTAGAATTGTTTTTTCTGAATCTTCGCAGGACGATGTCATTGTCTAATGCAGATTTGCATGCGTGCCCACATGCTGTTGATGTATGTGAACTTGGATAAGTATATCTCTTCTTCTGTATTCTTTGATGGTTTTGGCATTATAGCCGATGGAGAAAGTCGTTCGTCCATTTCCATGTCCATGTACATGGGCTGTAAAAAGAAAACAATGCATCATATTCAATGTTTAATGATCTCTGGACTTATTGTTTAATAATTATCAGCCCTCCCAATACAGACTAGAGCAGATCTCTTCTTCCTCAGTTCCATGTAGTGAGAGAACAGATAGGACATAAATCTAAAAGCAGACTATGGGGTTGATTTACTAAAACTGAGAGTGCAAAATCTGGTGCAGTTGTGCATGGTAGCCAATCAGCTACTAACTTTAGCTTGTTCAATTAAGCTTTGACAATAAAACCTGGAAGATGATTAGTTTTTATGCTGAGCTGCACCAGATTTTGCACTCCTCCAGTTTTACTAAATGAACCCCTATGTGTCTATGGCCATCACTTCCTCCACATGGTGATGGGCGACGTCACATCTCATAGACCTCATAGAGATTGTATCATGTACCATGCACCATTGTGTCTGGTGCATAGAAAGTTATGTTCTTATCTTCTCTCATGGAAAAGGGAACAATTGACTGGTTCGTCTGTAAGGTTTTCCTGCAGGCTGGATTACATTTGTGTTCCCTACACTATCTGTAAGGACACAGCGTTGCTCCAATCTATCAGATATATAGTAATATCATCCCATTAGGATTTGGGTACTTACCATGCCCACTTGGAAAGGGGGCGATGCTTTCCCTTCCTCTAGTTCTTCCCAGTCGATGGATTCCATGAAGATGTGGGATCGGATGTCTTCACTGATCCCCAGTCTCTCCTCCGGATATTTGCAGAGCAGCTATAAAATAATGAACAGTTATCAATGAGGACTTGTATACATGAGTAATAAAAGTTACAACACTTGGCTCTGTATAGATTAGGAAAGAACTCTGACTACTGTGCGTCTCCTGCTGGGTGGTTATTTTCAACCCAATAGAGCATCTTAACATGTGAACACACACATATAGTGCAGGTGCTGGATGCAAAAATAAATGTGTTTCTGATTGGATAGAATTATGAAATGTGCATATCAGTGATTTACCCCATGTGGCATCTTCTGCCCCCTCAGTACCATGATAAAGGGTTTCCATGATTGTATAACTGAACCTTTACTGGGGGACAAAGATGCCAAACTACCCAACAGTCAATGACCAGACTTGTCAGCAAACCTATATTATACTCCTAGAGCAGTAGCAGTAGTAGCCAGAATCCGTTCCTGTTGCTATTTAGAGTTAAAAAAGGTCTTTTCCTACTTACTCCTTCTATGAAGTCCTCCAGGTCCGGGTCCATGTCAGGGGGGTAATCGGGATGGCTGAAGTTCACCTCTCTCCTGTATTCATCAAAGGTCATGCTCCTAAATGGCATATGGTTTGTGGCCAAGATGTAGATAATGACTCCTAGTGAAAACCAGTCAGGTTCGAACTGGTAAAAGTCATTGTTGACAACCTGCCAATCCAAAGAAAGAACATCAATAAGTACATAGGACAGTACAGAAAACCAGAATACATCAAAGAAGCCCACAAAGCTGAGTTCATTTTTAAAGGGGCCGAATAGGCTGACCCCATTATCTTATAGGAAGCACAAGCCCCCTTCCCCCCAACTTAGTCTTTTATATATAATATCTTTTATAATGTATATTCATCAAACACCTATTCTAAGGGACGTATTTATAAAGCTGTTGTGTGTCCTTTCAATGGCCATACTGCTGCTTTACAAACATAAATCTTTATAAAGCAAAGTGGAGTGTGTTACAAAAGGTATATGGCACTCTGCTGGCTTCTCAGGACTTCGAACATTAATAAAAGAAATGGGTGTAAAGAAAAATCAGAGTGGTGTTTGATGAATTCTGATATACTGAATAGATAAGTTATGAGTATGGAGAAATATACAAACCTCTGGAGCCATGAATCCTCTGGTTCCAGCCACACCGGTGGTCCTTTTATCGTCCCATAGACCTCCCACTGCCAGTCCGTAATCGGCAACGCGGACATGTCCTTCTTCATCCATTAGAATGTTATCAGGCTTAAGGTCCCTGCAAAGAGAAAGACTGTAAGTGTCATTTTCTGGCACGGGTCATCTAAAACAGATTTGGAGGATCCCTTTACCGCCAACTGATATTTCAATTATAGATGGCTGCTAGTGGCAGAAGTTTTCCATTAGCTTCTTATATCAGTTGGTTGGAAAAGTGGGAAGACATTAGGTACCCATGTATATATGTGCCTCCCCTCAATCTCACCTCTGCACACATTTTACACAGGTATATGGTCTAAAATTGAATAGAATTAGTTACCTATGGAGGATGCCATTATAGTGAAGGAACTCCAGTCCACAAGCTATTTCCGCGACAATGAATCTGTAAAAGAGAAAAACAAAGTTAGATTGAAACAAAATGACATTTAAAAGAAATTAAATTCAGATAGAAGCAGAACCCATGGGCAGAGGGAGGCAGGGGCAGGAAGGGGCTGGTCCAGTGTGATTAACAGTGCCACCTGAGACAGGTGCAATTCCTGGTGCAGTTTTTACCAAGATCCCAAAAAAGCCTACTGGGCGATCCCGCCTATAGGATCCAATCTGCCCCATTTTAAAGAATAGGCACCTCCAACACTGCCCCTATGCTTGTGTCTCAATGCACATGTACACTGCGACTTATTACTAGGCAACTATGTACTGTCTCCATCTCTTTTCACATGTGCAATCATTGCCCGCTATGGGAAAAGCTGTGTGTGAGAGCAGTGGTCAGGCTTTCCAGGGTGCTGCCAGCATTGGGTATTTCAACCATTGCTGCAGCACTGAGAATGTAAAAATAAAATAGAAAGAAGAGCATATATATATTACTCTATATACAACCTGGCTGCATTACAGTAATAAATACAAAGGATTTATTTGGACTTAAATATCTTATAAGGCTTGCTTTCTTTACTACTTGAAACTTACTTGATGGTGTCTCTGTCGACTGGGGAAAAGTTCCAGATGAAGTCACTTAAACTCCCTCCGCAGACATATTCCATCACAAAACAGGCGGTGAAGGGGGTTTGGAAGGCGGCATATAGCTGAATTAGAAAGGGGCACCCTTCTGACTTCTCCATGGCGAAGCGTTCTATATCGAGGTCGTAGGTATTTCTAGTCTTAATGACTGACTTGATGGCCACCTTCTGCTGGCTCTTTCGGTGGGTAGCCAGAACAACCTGAATGAGAGAGAAGATAACAATTAGTGGGGTCCTCGGTGTTGAAAGGGTGTTTTGTGGGTGGGGCTAGTAATTTAAGTAATGGGAGTAAATGAGCACTTACCCTTCCAAAGCTTCCTTCTCCGAGCACATGGTGCAATGTGAAGCTTGACAGAGTTATTGTCATGTCTTCGATTGGTGCGATGGAGTCATATCCGGTGCTTTCAGTCTCTGAGTTGAAAGATCCTGAAGATCCTGAAAAGACACTCACCATGCTTAGGGAAGTGTCAGGGGTTCCAGACTCAGCCGAGGCAGGATAGGAAGGGCTGCAAGGTCCTAAAAGCCCACACTCTGTGCCCAGGTTGTTGGGAGTTCCATCTTCATCTGGACATGCAGTGCTGCAATGTGCTGAATGTTGCGAATGGACCTCCATGATGCTGGAGGTGCTGATGTGGGTCCCAACCTTAGCCAAGGTGGGACTGGCAGGGCTGTGACGCCCTGAGGGTTCTAGAGATGACTGGTAGTGGTCCTCATCTCCAGACATGTAATTGGTGGCTGCACTCACCTCAGCCGAGGTGAGGCAGGAAGGGTTACCAGACCCTGAAACGACACTGATGTTCATATTGGTGTCATTGGTTCCAGTCTCAGCTGGATGTGCAGGGCTTGAATGCCCTGAAGGTATTGCAGAAACCTCCATCAGGTTGGAGGTGCTGATGTTATTAGTCCCAGCCTTAGCCAAGGTGGGACTGGCAGGGCTATGACACCCTGAGGGTTCTAGAGATGACTGATAGTGATCCTCATCTCCAGACATGTAATTGGTGGCTGCACTCACCTCAGCCGAGGTGAGGCAGGAAGGGTTACCAGACCCTGAAACGACACTGATGTTCATATTGGTGTCATTGGTTCCAGTCTCAGCTGGATGTGCAGGGCTTGAATGCCCTGAAGGTATTGCAGAAACCTCCATCAGGTTGGAGGTGCTGATGTTATTAGTCCCAGCCTTAGCCAAGGTGGGACTGGCAGGGCTATGACACCCTGAGGGTTCTAGAGATGACTGATAGTGATCCTCATCTCCAGACATGTAATTGGTGGCTGCACTCACCTCAGCCGAGGTGAGGCAGGAAGGGTTACCAGACCCTGAAACGACACTGATGTTCATATTGGTGTCATTGGTTCCAGTCTCAGCTGGATGTGCAGGGCTTGAATGCCCTGAAGGTATTGCAGAAACCTCCATCAGGTTGGAGGTGCTGATGTTATTAGTCCCAGCCTTAGCCAAGGTGGGACTGGCAGGGCTATGACACCCTGATGATTTTGGAGATGACTGATGGTAAAAGTCATCATCACTATTTTTGCGCAGGTAATGCGTGAAGCAATTTCCCATTGTGGAAAATTCCAGAAACTCAAGCAAAACAAGGAGCAGAAAAAAGCGATGCTTCCTCTACAACTCTCACAGCTTGAGTGAGCTCCACACACTGAGCAGCCGTTATTCACAGCCTCTGAGCTATGATGTCATAGAGTCACTGTTCCAGTGTCCAATGAGATTCGAGGATTGAAGTCACATGTTCAAAGTGACAGTTATTTTTTTTTCAAAAACATCTGAAGTCACATGGCTAAACATGTGACGAGTTTCAAAAACATTGGAAGTCACATGGATGAACATGTGACTAGTTTCAAAAACATTTGAAGTCACACGGCAAAAAAAACTAGAAAAGCTACAATTTCTGGGGAAATTGTGAAAAGTGTTCTTGCCTCTACAACTGGAGTGGGTGGGTGGAGTGGCTTGAGAAACTGTGAAAAGTGTTAAAAAGCTTAATATTTTAAAAAGTATAAATAGTAGTTAAACAGTTGAAGTCCCATCATTAGCTGAAAGAGCTGAACATTTTTTTCAAAAATGATTTTATTTTTTCAAAAATGATTTTATTTTTTCAAAAATGATTTTTTTTTCAAAAATTATTTATTATTTTTTTTTCAAAAATGTTTTTTTCAAGTGTTAAAAAGCTTAATATTTTAAAAAGTATAAATAGTAGTAAAACAGTTGAAGTCCCATCATTAGCTGAAAGAGCTGAACATTTTTTTCAAAATGATTTTTTTTTTTTCAAAAATGATTTTTTTTTTCAAAAACATTTTTTTTCAAAAATATTTTATTTTTTCAAAAAATGTTTTTTTCAAAAATTATTTATTTTTATTTTTTTCAAAAATGATTTTTTTTTCAAAAATTTTTTTTTCAAGTGTTAAAAAGCTTAATATTTTAAAAAGTATAAATAGTAGTAAAACAGTTGAAGTCCCATCATTAGCTGAAAGAGCTAAATATATTTTTTTCAAAATGATTTTTTTTTTCAAAAATGATTTTTTTTTTCAAAAATTTTCTTTTTTCCAAAAATTTTTTTTTTTCAAAAAATTTTTTTTTTCAAAAATTATTTTATTTTTGTTCAAAAACATTTTTTTCAAAAATATTTTATTTTTTCAAAAGATTTTTTTTTCAAAAATTATTTATTTATTTTTTTCAAAAATGATTTTTTTTTTCAAAATTTTTTTTTTCAAATGTTAAAAAGCTTAATATTTTAAAAAGTATAAATAGTAGTAAAACAGTTGAAGTCCCATCATTAGCTGAAAGAGCTGAACATTTTTTTCAAAATGATTTTTTTTTCAAAAATGTTTTTTTTTTTAAATGATTTTTTTTTCAAAAATAATTTTTTTTAAAAAAACATTTTTTTCAAAAGATTTTTTTTTCAAAATTTTTTTTTTTTTCAAAATTTTTTTTTTTTTTCAAAATGATTTTTTTTTCAAAAATAATTTTTTTTTCAAAAACATTTTTTTTTCAAAAATATTTTATTTTTTCAAAAGATTTTTTTTCAAAAATTATTTTTTAATTTTTTTTCAAAAATGATTTTTTTTTTCAAAAATTATTTTTTTTTTTTCAAAAATGATTTTTTTTTCAAAATTGATTTTTTTTTTAAATAGTTTTATTTTTTTTCAAAAACATTTTTTTTCAAAAATATTTTATTTTTTCAAAAAATTTTTTTTTCAAAAATGATTTATTTTTATTTTTTTCAAAAATGATTTTTTTTTCAAAATTTTTTTTTTCAAGTGTTAAAAAGCTTAATATTTTAAAAAGTATAAATAGTAGTAAAACAGTTGAAGTCCCATCATTAGCTGAAAGAGCTAAACATTTTTTTCAAAATGATTTTTTTTTTCAAAAATGTTTTTTTTTTTTAAATGATTTTTTTTTCAAAAATAATTTTTTTTAAAAAAACATTTTTTTCAAAAGATTTTTTTTTCAAAATTATTTTTTTTTCAAAAATGTTTTTTTTTTCAAAAATGATTTTTTTTTCAAAAATAATTTTATTTTTTTTCAAAAATTTTATTTTTTCAAAAGATTTTTTTTTTTAAATTATTTATTTTTTTTCAAAAATGATTAAAAAAAAAAAATATATATATATATATATATATATATATATATATATATATATATATATATATATAAATTTTTTTTTTTTTTTTTTTTTTTTCATGGGGTGGTCATAAGGTTTTGGCTGATCAAGGGGTGGTCGTAATATTTTGGCAGCTTTTGTCACCTCCCACTCTAGTTTTGAACATTTCGCCATTCATTCCTATGTGACCAATTTCGCCGCAAAAATTACATTATTTCATGAACCATTCAGCGAAACTTTCCACAAAGTAATAGCACACCAATCAGGAACAATCCGCACGTTTCTGTATATTACTGTCTATATAGTGTAAAAGCTGTGGGAGGAGTTAGGGTGGTAAATTTGGCTATAATAATAATAATAATATACGGAATATATGAGATAACATTAAGTAGTCTTGCTATGCAAGAACACTTAAATAAAAAAAAAAAAAACTTAAGACCTTATAATTTGAGCCTTGAAACCTTGCAATAACATTACAAAAATGTCAGGTTTTTTTAGCCCCTCCATGACGGGGAGTTTTTTTTTTATATATTCAGCACTGTGCTACTTTAAAAAATGTTTAAAGTATTTTTTTTTTTTTGTTTGTTTTGTTTTTTAGAGTTGACTTTTTTTTTTTAATTTGAAAAAAATAAACAAATTAAGAACCTTTTGTGATTTGAGCCTTGTATCATTGTGTAATCTTCCTGTAATCACTGCACAGGCTGGAAGAGTTGGCTCTGTTGACTTGCACAGAACTTTCCTCTTAACACTGAATATTCTTACAGGAGGGGAAAACACAGGACTGACCAATCAGCAGGCTGGACGTGTGCCCTCAAGGAGGGGAAGACACAGGACTGACCAATCAGAAGGCTGGACATGTGCCCTCCCCTTTCTGTGTCCTGTAACTGCCATGGACAATCCGGGAGCTGGTCGTGCCGTCTATGGTGGTGTCTGGATCAGAAAACTGGCTGAACCGAATTCCCCATCTTTTGGCAGGCAAGATATTTCTGACACATACATTTCAATGGGCTCTTTATTTCTTTGGAGTTCTGCTTTATATATTTGGTGCTGGTGGGGGAGGGGCAGTATGGTGTCTGGGGAACTGCTTGTCTTGCTGGTTACATGGAATTACTTCAACCTCTTCCCTCAATAAAGCTCTGTTCTGCTCTACAATTAATCTGATGTCAGTTCAATCTTATCTACTTAATGGGCTTGTCACCTAATTTGTGTTAATGGCACAATTTTGTGTTGCCCATAGCAACCGCTAAGCCTCCAGCTGTCTATTTTATAGCCAGGATTGAAAAGACATAAGGAAGCTGATTGGTTTCCATAGTCATCAGGGCAGTTGTATCATTATCAGACATTTCATATTATTAGACCCTATGGAGTTGATTTACTAAAGGCAAATCCACTTTGCACTACAAGTGCACTTGGAAGTGCAGTCGCTGTAGATCTGAGGGGAAGATCTGAAATGAGGGGAAGCTCTGCTGATTTTATCATCCAATCATGTGCAAGCAAAAATGCTGTTTTTTATTTTCCTTGCATGTCCCCCTCAGATCTACAGTGACTGCACTTCCACTTGCACTGGCAGTGCACTTGTAGTGCAAAGTGGATTTGCTTTTAGTAAATAAACCCCTATGTTCCCTTGCAAGTTTACCAACATGTCGCCAATAGCAACCAATCAGAGGGTCATTTTGCTAAAACACAGCGTGAAAATAATGGTGGTGTTTGGAGAGCTTTGAATTATTCAACTTTATAGGTTTGTTACATGAAGCGTGTTATTTCTAAAGGAAAAAGATTGGTAAAAATTGCTTGTTGCCCATAGTAACCATAGCCCTATATATGAAATATCTGCTAAAGAGGTAAACAACCTGTTTGCCATAGCAACCAGTTTGTTTACAATCCTGAGCTGTAATATAGACAGCGGGGGGGGGGGGCTCTTTTTGTACAGCTCAGGTTTGTAAACAAGGAAACAAAATGGTTGCTATGGCAATAAGGTTGTTTATCTTTTTAGCAGATATCTCATGTATAGTTCCCTATGTTCTCTAGAACAAGTATACATACATGTTGCCAGTAGCAACCAATCAGAGGTTCAGTTTTTTTCATGTGGAATGTGAAGAAATGACAGTGTTTGTTTTCTATGAGGGTAGTGGGGGCATCTTGTAACGTCCTGTGTAATTCATATGTGTTCGGGTTTAAAGGGATGAGGTGGCAACCCTAACCGGATCAATGTGTATATATTGTCGGGATCTGAGGGGTTAACAGGCAGCTGGGAGACAGTTCAGTAAAAAACAGCTTTATTCAGCAAAAACAGACAAAATAATGACAGACTTTGTCTTCATGGGCAGCTCAACACAACACAAGGTGCTCAGCTCATACCTCTGCCGGGTTAGCCCCCCCATATCAAAATTTTTGAAAAAATCTTATGCAGTTTGTTAGATCTTTGTTAGATCAGGTTAGATCACCTGTTGTTTGCGTTAGATCTCACACAGAAGAAGCAATATTAACAGTTATTTGCTGGGGGGGCTAAACCCGTCATCAGCCCCCCCTTATCAAAAAATTGACCAAACAGTTAGCTATTTTGGAAGCAATTTGTTAGATCCGGTAAGATCAAGTGGTTTTAACGTTAGATCTCACATAATTAGAGACTTATTAAGTGATTAATGAGGGGGGGCTGGCCCCCCCTTATCAAATTTTCTGGCCAAAAATCATTCAGGCTATAGAAATGACTGCCCCTGATGATGTCATTTCTGACGAAACGGCCGTAGGGTAGACACGCACGCACGGACTGCGCATGCGCGGACTTTCTGTATACATCGGAGCTGCTTTTAAACTCCTTGCAAGGAATTTTTATTCATGGACGCCTGTATGGCAATTTTAATTAAAAAAAGTTAAAACTTTTTTACACTATTGGAGTGTTTTCTCTTCCTTTTTTTGGATACTTATCATCGTTGAGAGGGGATTTCCCCTCCCCCCCTCCCTCTACTACTGCGAATCAGTCTGCAAACCACCTTTCCAGCGCTCTCAATTAGGAGCCATCCACAGGGAGGACAACATCTAAAGTGGAGCATATTTCATGCTGTCTTTCAAGGGCTGTCTGGTAAGCCTTCAATCTTTCTGTGGTGACGGTTTTTATCAGCGGTGGAAGTCACGGATTTACCCAGCAGATTTTTCACTCATGCATTTGTGGACACTATAATATAATTAAGCACGTTTTTTTTTTTTTTTTTTTATAAAATTTAAAATGGTGTTTGCCAATATTCACTTATGAATAATATCCACTAATCCTTATCAGGTTAATCAACAATGTGCACGGTCTGTCAGTTCTATATGTTTTTATTTGCTTTCTAGCACAGTTTTTATTTTCTACTGTTTAGTAGTTATCCAGCGATGCACTTTTTTGTATATATAATCTTTCTCTTCATCCTCGCTGTTTTCATCTTCAGCAAGGGGTACAGAGTGAGATCTAGTCACTGGCCGGGATCTTTCAGAGGCCGTGGGTGTGGACTGTAAATCTGGCTGTGGTGGCACATGAACTGCTTCTGACAGAGGCAACAAATGATTGTGATGCTAAGTCTTCAGCAGGCCTGTGCTTCCCTCTGGCCGGATTTGATAGACTTAGTGTCTGGGCAGATGCTTGCAAACGACATAGGGCTGTGACTTTCAGCGGTTATCCAACTTGTGCTTTCCAGGGACACCCAGGTTTCTCAGCAGTACCTTGTCATCCGGCTGTAGGTCCTGCACTCGTACGCTAAGGTCAAAGTTTATTTTGTTTCTCTGTCCTCAGGCATATGAGGCAGCTTGAGCCTTATCAAAGGTCGTTTTCAGACGTCTCTGCAGGCGATCCACATACCCTCTGTGGAAAGTTGCTAAGGTATGGTCAAGGGATGTGCCGAAGGCCAAGTCTACTGGCAGCTGGGCCTACGGTCCGAACATCAAACTATAGGGGGAGTAACCTGTGGCATCATTGGCGGTGCTGTTATAAGCATGCACAATAGCCACTATATGCTTGCTCTAGTGCTGCTTTTGTTCTGAACTTAGAGCTCCAAGTATATCCAGGAGGGTTCAGTTGAATCTCTCTGGTTGAGGATCTCCTTGAGGATGATACGGGGTGGTTTTAGACTTCCTGATGCCCAACAGGTCTGAAAGTCTCTTGATGAGACTACTCTTGAAATCTCTCCCTTGATCAGAGTGGATGCGTTGGGACAGACCATAGTGCACAAAGAATTTATCCGCGAAGATATTGGCCACTATGGCTGCTTGTTGGTCCCTCGTGGAAAACGCCTGGGCATACCGAGTGAAATGGCCTGATAGAGCAGCCAACCATCTGTGACCCGTGGCATCCAACTTGGTGGAAGTGAGGATGTAGGTGAGAGCATTGTTGTCGGTCTTGATCACGAACTCCGCTCCATACAGTTAATCCCTCAGCTTATCCACCCACTTCAAGGCCAGGAACTCAAGTTTGTGCATGGGATAGTTCTTCTCGGCGGGGGCCAAGTTCCGACTCACGTAGGCAACAGGCCGTAGATGGCAGTCATGCACTTGATATAGCACCCCACCTAACCCATCTCGACTGGCGTCAAAGTGTAGCTCGTATGGCTTGGTTGGATTTTCGTAGGCCACGACTGGAGCGGTTGTTAGGCTTCACTTCAGCTGCCTAAAACCTCTTCACACTTCAGAGTCAATTGTTCCTGAATGAACTCCCTGGGTTTTCTGGGCCCTCCTGGTCTGACAGGCTTCGCCAGATCAGGGTCAGCGTCTTAGCAAATCCATTGACAAATCTTCTGTAATAAGAGCAGAATCCCAGAAATGACCTAAGCTCAGTCACGTTGGTAGGCCTCGGCCAGGAGGTCAGTGGCCACTTCATCAGCAGACACAATGTGACCAAGGTAGTTGATCGAGGGTTGATAAAACTAGCACTTTTCCAGAGACAGCTTCAACCCCCTCACCATGGAGTCTCTTAAGGACCTTCTGCAGAAAGTCTTCATGCTCTTCCAGGGTTTTGCTGAAAACGATGATGTCGTCTAAGTACACCAATACCTCGATCAGTTTCATTTCACCCACGGTCTTCTCCATTAGCCTTTGGAAGGTGGCTGGGGCACCAGACAGGCCTTGCTGCATACGGTCAAATCCAAAGATCCCCTGCGGGGTAATGAAAATGGTCTTCTCCCGATCCTCAGGGTGCATGGGGATTTGGTAATACCCACTCTTCAAATCCAGCATGCTGAACCACTTAGCTTCTGACAGGCTCTGCAAGGCATCTTATATCCTTGGGGTGGTATATTGGTCGGGAATGGTCCTTCAGTTCAGCGCCCGGTAGTCAATACCCAGCCTCAGCCTCAGCCTCAGCGACCCATTCTTCTTCCGTACCACCACTATTGGGAAAGCGTATAGACTCTGGGACTCTCGGATGATACCTGTCCTCTTCAACTCTGCCAGTTGTTCATGCAGATCTTCCAAGTCCCCTAAAGGAATCCATCAAACTCTTTCCCTGAACGGCTTATGCACTTGAAGAGATGGATCTGGTATTGGGCACTTTTTGTACACCCCACATCAAATTCACTTTTGGAGAATGCAGCCTACCATCTTAGGAGCTGAGTCTTGGCCCTTTTCTTCCATTCAGGCAAAAGGGGAGTATTTTTCGGATAGAGCTCCTCCACAGATATCCCATCCTTTGCTCCCCCCACCAAATCAGACGGCGGGACTGGGGTGGCCAGATTCACTTGTCATAGCAACATCTGTGCCGGCATCTTCACTGGCGAGGCTGTTATGTTGCGGAAACTAAGATCTTCCCGTGACTTCTTTGCAACCCTTTGGTTGAAACCACCTCGGGAATTATCTCCACTCCCATGTCTTCTCTCTGTCCATCTGATTGAAGGACAATGAAAGGGCCTTGCTTCCAATTTAGCTTGACAGATGCTCGTAAATAGGCCACTTTACCAGGCTGTAACACCTTCTCACACTTGTCCAAGCGCCAGATCTTTCCCTTCTGTTTTTGTATCAGGTGCTGGTAGGCTTGTCTCAACATGGGGTGCAAACTTGTAGTTGAAGTGCCCGGCTCCAGAACAAGAGGTGTCAACAGCCTTCTGACAAGATCAGTATTGGTCCCTATGATGAGAGAACTCTTACTGGCCCCTGGTGGGCGAGGACAGACCACTGCCTGAGTTTCAAAAGTCTCGGCTTTCCCAGCCATGGAGGGATCGAAGGCCAGCTTGACCGGTAGATAGCCATCATAGGGGAAGTTCTGAGTCACAATGCCCCATATCTGCAACTCACTTAAGGGTCACTTAAGCTCCAGTATCCAGAAGGGCCTTGGTGTAGACTCCCTTTACTTGGATGGGAACAACAGGAGAAGGTCCCACCAGCTTGCCAGGGAGCATGGTGGAAGTGGTGGCCCTGGCCTGTTCGGTGGTTTGTATCCGCGCTCCTCTCTGCAAGGTTCTGATTGGGCTTAAGTCTGCACTAAGTTCTGGGAGTCTGGTGTGCATTGACTCTCCGACACCAGGCAGCATTTGTCAAAAGAAACAGGACACTGGGTTGCTTGGAGGCAACAACGGGGGGCCCTCTGCAAAGTTTTCGACTTTCGCTGCTGTCTCTTCGTGTCATTGGTTTTGAGCCAGTGTCAGGAGGCACAGGCCGCCTCCGTCCGCCGGGCTCCAGGGCGCATGCGCGGTGGACTCGCGCTATGCCGTACACCCGTTCGCAGCCTGATGGTGCGGCACGCGCACGGCGGTCCCCGTGTGCGCGCCGTGGCCGTGCGGGTGCCCGGTAGCGCGTCACGCTGACACGCTCGCCGGAGGGCTACATCTGACGGCTCCAGCACCCAGTCGGGTTGCTGGTTTGTCGTCAGCTGTGCCTTGTTCCCTGTACCTGCTGTTGTTCCTTGTTTAAACCCATTGACCCTGTGCTGAACCTTGCCTGTACCACGGACTATACTCTGCCTGCCTGATACCCCTGACCTCTGCCTGTACCACGGATACTCTGCCTGCCTGATACCCCTGACCTCTGCCTGATTAACGGACTCTGCTCTGCCTGATACCCCGGTTCTGACCTCTGCCTGATTACGGACTCTGCTCTGCCTGATACCCCGGTTCGGATCTAACTTCTTGTCTTTGCAGTTCCTCAGTACCCAACGGCAACCCGGACCTCCCTCAGGCCCTTCGGGGATCCTGCTACTACCGGAAGCCCGTGCCTCCGCGTGCCCCCAACTCCCTGTATCACTTCCAGGGGTTCGGGTGCGCGTGGTCGTAAGGGCGAGCCGCTCTCGGCATCTTGGCCTCGGTGAGTATAGTCTTGACAGCCAGCTACCGCAGATGGGCACCCGGTTGGCTCCTTCACCAGAGCCCTCCGAAGTTTCCCTCTGGCTGTGCTTCAGGCTTCACTGGGCTTGGACACACCTGTTGATTAATGTCCCACATAATTTCAGCATACCTCGGTATGCTCAATGGCACTCCTCACTGGTACACATGAAAATGCTCATCACCGCCTCCAATATAGACACTAGTATGGATATACGTGCATCGCTACCAAATATCCATAATATCCCTGTAATTATGGATAATCAAACGTTAAAATCACTTGATCTTATCGCATCTAATGAATATCAATTAGCTGGGGTGATTTTTTGGCCAGAAAATTTGATAAGGAGGGGCCAGCCCATCCATATGTACCACCTAATATCTCTATTTTGATGTGGAATATCTCTGAAATGATGTGAGATCTAACGTTAAACCCACTTGATCTTACCGGATCTAATGAATATCTATTAGCCTGAATGATTTTTGGCCAGAATATTTGATAAGGGGGGGGCCAGCCCCCCTCATTAATCACTTAATAAGTCTCTAAATATGTGAGATCTAACGTTAAAACCACTTGATCTTACCGGATCTAACAAATTGCTTCCAAAATAGCTAACTTTTTGGTCAATTTTTTGATAAGGGGGGGCTGATGACGGGTTAGCCCCCCCAGCAAATAACTGTTAATATCGCTTCTTCTGTGTGAGATCTAACGCAAACAACAATAAATAAGTCTCTAATTATGTGAGATCTAACGTTAAAACCACTTGATCTTACCGGATCTAACGAATATCTATTAGCCTGAATGATTTTTGGGCTGAAAATTTGATAAGGGGGGGCCAGCCCCCCCCTCATTAATCACTTACTAAGTCTCTAATTATGTGAAATCTAACGTTAAAACCACTTGATCTTACCGGATCTAACGAATATCTATTAGCCTGAATGATTTTTGGCCCGAAAATTTGATAAGGGGGGGCTAACCCGTCCATATGTACCACCTAATATCTCTTTTTTGATGTGGAATATCTCTGAAATGATGTGAGATCTAACGTTAAAAACACTTGATCTTACTGGATCGAACGAATATCTATTAGCCTGAATGATTTTTGGCCCGAAAATTTGATAAGGGGGGGCTAACCCGTCCATATGTACCACCTAATATCTCTATTTTGATGTGGTATATCTCTGAAATGATGTGAGATCTAACGTTAAAACCACTTGATCTTACCGGATCTAACGAATATCTATTAGCCTGAATGATTTTTGGCCCGAAAATTTGATAAGGGGGGGCCAGCCCCCCCTCATTAATCACTTAATAAGTCTCTAATTATGTGAGATCTAACGTTAAAACCACTTGATCTTACCGGATCTAACAAATTGCTTCCAAAATAGCTAACTTTTTGGTCAATTTTTTGATAAGGGGGGGCTGATGACGGGTTAGCCCCCCCAGCAAATAACTGTTAATATCGCTTCTTCTGTGTGAGATCTAACGCAAACAACGGTTGATCTAACCTGATCTAACAAAGATCTAACAAACTGCATAAGATTTTTTCAAAAATTTTGATATGGGGGGGCTAACCCGGCAGAGGTCATTTTCGCCCTCTCCACAGCTGCCAGTATAGTTCAGCCATCGGTTCTGGGGGGCATGACCATGAAGGGGGAGGAGCTAGAGGAGACACCTGCTGCAGACACCATGGAGCCGGATTAGAGAGAACGTAAGTGTGGCCCTCTGTAACCTGGATTAGGAGGAGCGGCGTGGATGGCTACATATAGAAGAATCATTCTCTCCATTCCTTCTGCAGCTTCTGAATGCCTGCGAGAGGGAGAGGAGGAGAAGTAGGCATTCAGAGGCTGCAGGAGGAAATGGAGAGAATGATTCTTCTCCGCCTCCCCTCAGTGCTCTCCATCCCCCAGTATCCCTCAGTATCCCCCAGTTCTCTCGAGCCCCCCAGTGCTCTCCACCTCCCCCCCACCAGTGCTCTCTGCCTCCCCTCAGTGCTCTCCAGCCCCCCCCCCCCTGTGCTCTCTGCCAACCCCCTGTGCTCTCCAGCTCCCCCAATGCTCTCCATTACCCCCCTGTGCTCTCCACCTCCCCAAGGCTCTCTGCCTCCTTCCATGCTTTCCACCTCCACCCTGTGCTCTCTGCTCCCCCCCCCCCGTGCTTTCCTCTTCCCCAGTGCTCTCCATCCCCCCCCCCCGCCCCCAGTGCTCTCCACCTCCTGCAA
This sequence comes from Aquarana catesbeiana, assembly GCF_042186555.1. Taxonomy (NCBI): domain Eukaryota; kingdom Metazoa; phylum Chordata; class Amphibia; order Anura; family Ranidae; genus Aquarana; species Aquarana catesbeiana. The sequence continues at coordinate 39,970,430 of NC_133330.1, forward strand.
TGCTCTCTGGCTCCCCCCAGGCTCTGTGCGCTCTGCCTCCTTTTAATAAAAAATAAAATAACAACAATAAAAACTACTGACATCTACTGCTCTACTGACAACAACCTCTTCCCTTCTGATACCATCCACTGCTCTACTGACACCATCCATTGCCATACTGACACCATTTACTGCTCTACTGACACCATCTTGTTGTTATATCTCTATCTCTCAAAGGTTGCCTACACCTGTTCTAAACTGACCACACAAAGCACAGAATTGTTGTCAATTTTCATCCTTTGGCTGGCCATTCAGAGGTACAGGACACTTTGCAGATACACAGCATGCCTGCATTGGGTAGATTGTTCAACCACTATGCTTCCCGACCAATCAAAGCTTGCCTCTGGCGCACACCCCCTCCCAACTACAGCTTGCCTCTTGAACGCACCCCTTGCTCAAGCACAGCCTGCATCTTGCATCAGGCTTAACAGACTATAGAATAAAGGCACTGTGTGTGTCTGAACAGTGTCCTGTAACCCCACTTCCCACTATCAGAAAGAAGAGATGAATGGTCACATGGCAGGACTTTTTAACCTTGTAAAAAAGAGAAGAAAAATCATTGCTGAGACTAGCAAAATCAGTTTGGTGCCCAGTGGTGTATTTTAGTTTTGTGCTGCCCTAGGCAAGACTAAAATTGTGCTAAAAATATATTTGTCCCACCCCAGCCGTGGTATACCATTCTTGTCTCAGGGTCTGATGAGGAAGCTGCAGCTGTTGACAGTGAACAGCTGCGGCTTCTTTGTCAGACCCTGAGACGTGATTCGCCCAAGTGCCACATATGTGGTCAATGGGGCAGAGGATGGGGTCAGCAGGACACAGGACAGGGTCAGCAGGGCAGAGGATGAGCCGACACTGCTGAGCCCTGATGAGAAGGCACTGATGAAGCTGGACTGATTTGTGGCACTGAAGGGCACTAATAGGCGGCACTGATGGGCACTGATAGGCGGCACTGATGGGCACTGATTGGTAGCACTGCTGGGCACTGTTGGGGCTGCACTGATCATCAGGACACTGATGATCAGTGCCCTGATTATAAATGTAGATCCATTTCACACTGGCCAATTGCCGTCTCTCTCCTCTCCTCTCCTCTCCTCTCCTCTCCTCTCCTCTCCTCTCCTCATGCTGTGACAGCGAGAGGAAAGGAATGCTGATAACCTGCAAGTGTGTTTACATCGTGATCAGCTGTGATTGGACACAGCTAATCACGTGGTAAAGAGCCGCTGTGATTGTCTCGATCTAACACAGCGATCACAGAGCGTGCCAGGTGGGCACCTTAGCAGGGGAGGAGGGGCGGTTCTGGGAGGACATCAATGGACCCCCTCCCAGAACTGGAGGGCAGTGCAGTAGCTGTCATTCGGCTATAGCGTGGTCGCCTGGGGGGGAGGGGCACTGCCCCCTAAAAAATGCCGCCCAAGGCAAACTTCTGTTTGCCTCGTGGCAGATACGCCCCCGATGGTGCCTGCATAGTTATATCTGTATTAGTACGTATTTATAATTATATGTTCACAACTACATTAGGGCTCATTCATATATGCCGTGATAGAGCAATAACTGCCAGGCACTTAGGAGGTGATACTAGCATCTCCTGAATTCACTTTTTTTTTTAAATACCACACCACTTCAATGAGTCAAACATTTGGCTTAACTCAATTCACTTGAATGGGTCACATTTAGTGATGGTACTGCCTACTAAACATGAGATGTTATATATTTAACTTGTGCTACCCCCTCTGGCTACCATTGCATAGTTTAGGTGAGTGGTTGGGGGGTGGTTAAAACAAAGAATCAACCCCAATGTTACTGCCCCCCAGCCGCCCATGTAAAAAAGGCATTTATAGCCCCAATAGAAAACATTTCCTGGAGTTCTGCTTTAACAAAGCTGTTTTTGTTTTTCTGAGTCTCCTTGTACAAGCCAGATCCCAAGCTGCGGCAGTGTGAACCGAGCCTTAAAATTGCAAAAAGAATGCCGGCAACTCGATTGCTTCTTCGCTAACATGCTATGAGAAAGGCTTTTGCCGAAACATGTTAGCGTTTTGATGTCGCACTGCTGTTTGTGCTCAATAAAGATTTAAGAAGAAGCAATCGAGTTGCCGGCATTCTTTTTGGAATTTTGATGTATGGGACACAATGGCCTGAGCACCGTTATTCAGCTCATCATCCTATAAACATGCGGTAGAGCTTGGGTGAGTTTTTGTCTACTGAACCGTGCCTGATGCCGCGTACACATGAGCGGATTTTCCGACGGACTAGGTCCGACGGGATAAGTCCGGCGGACAATACGATTGTGTGTGGGCTCCAGCGGACTTTTTTTCCCCCAAAAGTCAGACGGACCTAGAAATAAAACATGTTTCAAATCTGTCCGACGGACTCGAGTCCGGTCGAAAAGTCAGCTCGTCTGTATGCTAGTCTGACGGACTAAAACCGACGCTAGGGCAGCTATTGGCTACTGGCTATGAGCTTCCTTATTTTAGTCCGGTCGTACGTCATCACGTACGAATCCGTCGGACTTTGGTGTGATCGTGTGTAGGCAAGTCCGTTCATTTGAAAGTCTGGCGGACCTACGCTGCAAAGTCCGTAGGAAAGACTGTCGGACCTAGTCTGACAAAAAGTCCGTTCTTGTGTACGCGGCATTAGGCTGTTTGTTTTGCAGTGAGATTATACAGAAGCTGGAGCAATGCTACAAGAATTAAAGCCTAACGCCAGTCATAGATGGTTCGAATCATGGCTGGTTCAGCAGGAACCAGCCGAGGAGTCAAACCATGTATGGGCAGGCTGAATGTACCCAAGTTGAACGATTGATCAGATTTTACATGCGATTATCGCTAGCAGTTGTTATAGCTGCTAGCTATATCCACTGTGTTCTCCCAGCGGGAACGGCTTCCAACCATGGTTGCAGGAAAGAAATTTGCTCCGTCTATGGCCGGTCTAAGTTTACCTAACAGTGCAAACAGAAAAATTAGTACAAGGGATATATCTTATAGTTGGTGTGATGTGTCCCTTGTGTTGATAGTTGGTACTTCATGTTTTAGGAGAAATCTTCATCTGCTACAGTTTCTATGAATGACTAAGGATCTATGAATAGAAGAGCTGGAGCTATCAATTATCCACCCGTCCCCCATCCAGAGATTCTGTGTTACTGATAGAAGCTGTAGTAAAGCTCCTATGAATGACAGATCTGGCAGGAAAGGGCAGGCATAGTCAGGCTCTCTTGACAAAAGCTCCTGACAGCCCTTTAGCTGCATTAACCCCTGCTGCACCAAAAAATTATAGTGAGGAGGGAGGGTAGGAAAGATGAAGATTTCTAAAACAATAAGAATCAAGACACATCATACTAGTTATGTCCCTTGTGCTGATTTTTTGTTTGAGGTTTTAGCTAAACTGAGGCAGATACTGCAGAAGTCTTGGCTACAACCGTGTAAAATTTGCCAGCAGCAGAACAGTTTTTTATCAGGGATAAAAGGCCTAACTGGTATATGCCTAACTTTCATTTCATCTATGGAGATGGAGGGGTGGAGTGAATGTGAGTGATATAATAAGATGGTTCAGGTTCATGCTGTTCTTGCCCTTAGTTTTGGTATTCTTTCAAATGTTGAAGCAGCATGCTGCAAAGGAAAGGCAGTCCCATAAACAGATGGTAAGTAAAAGAAAAAAAACTATAATAAGATAAAAAGAAGCAAAAGGGTTAACTGCCCAAAATGCTCGCAAACAGAATTAAATAGAACTGAACTGCTCAATTTAACTGTTTCTCAAAACAGTTACATTCAAGGAATGCCATAAATGATAGCTGTTACAGTTGCTTGTGCTCCCAACCAAACTGCCAAGCCATGAAATTGCTGGTGTCATAACTGATCAGTGGCGGCTGGTGGTAAATTTTTGGTGGGGGCAGCAAAGAGTGCACCCACAGCCACGCCCCCTCCTGGTCAGGTAACATGCCCCCCCCCCCCCCCGGAAATTCGGTTACGAGCCCAGCACTTACCACATCCATGGCGCAGGCAGCGCTTCCCTCCAGGGCAATGGGCGGCAGCTTCCACCATGCATCTCAACCCTCCTCGCATGCCGCCCCCCACCGCATGGATGGGGGGGGCGGCACCCATGCGACCTCCATTACGAGCCGCCACTGTAACTGATGTGCAGCACCATGGAAACTGCAGAGAATCTCGATCCATTGATGTACCCGTCTGCAGCAGTTCTCTCTCTCTCTCTCTTTTTATGGGAGACTCGGCAGCAGCGCAAGCTATTGGCTCCTGCTGCTGTCAGTCAAATCCTGTGAGGAAGGAGTGGTGGCGGGCTGTGTGTGTCTATGGGTGCACAGAGCCTGGCTCTGCATCGAGTCTGCACACGTGCTCCCATAACAAGCAGGTTACTATGGGGGCACTTGGGGAAGATTGCCGACAGGGGACCCCAAAAGAGGAGGTTCCGGGCCACTCTGTGCAAAACCATTACACAGAGCAGGTGTGTATAACATGTTTATTATTAAAGAAGAAAAAAAAAGCTTTACAACCACTTTAAAGTACTGTTTCCTAATGCCCATATTTCTCTCTAAGTTATCTATTATCTTATCTATGTATCTCAAACTTGCAGCATTCACCTACAACCCATGGTAGCAGCGAACACAAACCTCATTCCTAGGTCTAATGCTCCTTTACTCTAGGGCTGTCTTTCTCAACCTTCTTAACATGGAGGAGCCACTGCTAATAATTTCTATATCTGCAGCTGACAGTACATTAGTCTGGTGATGGAAGAAATCTCCTTACATTGGTGGTCATTGGGAAGAATGTTCCTTACATTGGTGATCATTGGGAAGAATGTTCCTTACGTTGGTAGTCTTTGGGAAGAACGGCCCTTACAATTTTTATTAATGAAAAGAATGTCCCTTACATTGGTGGTCAGTGGTAAGAATTCAGCTTACATTGGTGGTCAGTATGAAGAATGTACATTACATTGGTGGTCAGTATGAAGAATGTCCATTACATTGGTGGCCAGTGGGAAGAATGTCCCTTATATTGGTGGTCAGTGGGAAGAATATCCCTTACATTGGTGGTCAGTTTGTATAATGTCCCTAACATTAGTGGTCAGTGAGGAGAATGCTACTTACATTGGTGGTCAGTCAGATGAATGCCTTACCGATATATAAAAAGATCATTGGTGTCAATGGTTCCTTATCTGAGAGGCAAAAATTGCTCAGTGCTCAAGGAACCCCTAGCAATCTTTAGAGAAACCCTGGTTGAGAAAGGCTTCTCTGGGGAATGTAATAAGAGAAATACTTATCTTATTCCTTGCTCTCCTGAAAGCCAGTGCTCTTCTCCACTCCTGGTCGAGCCTCAGTATGTGGGCAGGTCCTTGGTGTCCTTGTGTACAATGCAGGGCCAATGGTCCCCTAGATCACGGGTCTCCAAATTTTCTAAAGAAAGGGCCAGTTTACTGTCCTTCAGACTGTAGGGGGGGCCGGACTGTGCCCAGTGGAAGTAAACAGTCCCCAATTGTAAGAGTCCAGGGCTTACTATGCATACACCAATGACGTGTTGCCGCAAGAGGAAATCCGTGCCAACTGAGCATGCGCTAAAGAAGCCTCCCGCACCTGCGCAGAAGTCCTGATGGAAAAAGGCAGGAAAATGCCCAGGAGGCGCACAGGAAGTGACCTCAACCTGATTGAAAAAAGCAGGAAAATGCCCAGGAGGCGCACAGGAGGTGACCTCAACCTGATGGAAAAAAACGGGAAAATGCCCAGGAGGCGCACAGGAAGTGACCTCAGCCTGATGGAAAAAGGCGGGAAAATGCCCAGTAGGCGCACAGGAAGTGACCTCAAACTTCCCTATATAAGCCCAGACACTGCCAAATTGCTGGATTATCTTCACTTCCCCCTTGTTCCTGTGCTAGTGTGTGATCTGTCTGAACTTGTTGTGACCTGGAAACCTATTTGACTACTCTTGATTGCTGCTTGCCATTGACCTCAGATTTGTACCTTGACCATTCTACTTCTTTGCCCCTTTTGTACTCAGCTGCCAGATTGGAACCGACCCCGGCTTGGATCTCGACCATTCTTCTTCTGATTAACCCTTCGATACTTCATTGCCAAACTGGACTTGACCTCGGCTCGGATCTCAGACTAAGGCTTGCACGGTGCTCCGCACCCCTGGCACCCGTGCCACTCGGTGTCCACCAAGTCTCTGTCTCCATCTTCAGAGGCTTCAAGGACCTGAGGTGCAAGGGAGGCCTCCCCACTACTTCGGTCTCACCTCAGGTACGTGGCCCTCATGACAACAATCCTTGATATTAGTGGGAGAAATTGTTGCTGTCAGTGGGAGGAATAGTGTCCCATTTTTGTTGTCAGTGGAAGGAATTATACCCCATCGTTAGTGTCAGTGGAAGGAACAGTTCCCCATTGTTGGTGTCAGTGGCAAGAATTATGCCCCATTGTTGGTGTCAGTGGCAGGAATAATGCCTCAAGAGCCAGATAAAGGCAAACAAAGGGACGCATTTGAGCCCTCGGGCCCTAGACTAAACAAGCATTAGACATATATTTTATGGGGGTAGGGCTAACAAAACAAGATTTTTTTTTGAGATGATAGGAGATCAGCTTTGCTCGGACTCAGTTTACTGTATGCTTGTTCCAGGTCAGTGCAACAGAACATACTGAGGTTGGAAGCAGCCAAAAAACTAGCATTTTTAAAAGAGGCCATAAAAACGGCCATGGTGCACTGGTTTATTGCAATAATCTTTCAAAGGAACACTGCAAGCCAGTGACTTACCTTTGCTTTAATCAGCAAAATAGAAGCCATACATACGACTTTTCTCTTCTTTACATAAAACATAATACTTCCCCTTTAATCCTGCGACTGTGCCATTCCGCCATCAATAACACGTCCCATATGTAATAAAGACAATCTATTGACGAAAAGGATAACGGTTCACATCGAGTGCGGAATGTGATCCGGCATCACATTTTACATCCTGCGATTTGATATTTTCAAGATTAATTTCAAACAACCAAGAAAATTATAAAAAAAATTGTGGCGCTCTACAACAATAAATCTGCTTAAGAGCCAAAATGTCAAACCGCAGAGAAGGTTCACTCCAGGTTACAGGAGTGCAGAGGCGCTGCGAAGCCATATTTCCATCAGGCTTCTGGGAATCATTTATAGTCGGGTTCACAATAACGTTCAGCCGCTCAGAGAGAGCGATTATAAGAATAGAGGCCTGCATTTAAACATCAAGGGATATAGCTAGCGGACTATATTTATAAAAGAATCAGTGTGATTATTCGCTTTCTAGCATTATTATTATTATAATAATACAGCATTTATAATCGATTTAGCCCAAGGGTCTCCAAACTTTTTAGTATGAGGGCCATGTCCGATATTTTACAAATATTCATGGGGAGCAAAAATCTTTTTTTTTTTTAATGAATGAATACAATTCCAATGAATGGATACGTTTTACTTAGATCTTTTTTGCGATCAGCATTATATGAGTCAGAACAAAGGAGAAAGAACATTTGGTAATAGTCCGCAGAGTCTCGTCTTATATCAGGGTCCCCATTTGAATCCCCTTTATATCAAGGTCCTTATCAGAGTCCCCCTTACATCAGAGCCACATCAGAGCCCCTCTTTACATTAGGGTCCCCATCAGAGGCCACCCCATACATCAGGGTCCCCGTCAGGGTCCCCCCTTACATCAGGGTCCCCATCTGTGTCCTCATTATATAAAGGTCCCTAGTAGAGTCTCCCTTACACCAGGGTCCCCATCTCCCCATCAGAGCCCAATTACCTCATCAGAGCCCCTCCTTAAATTAGGGTCCCTATCTCCTCACCAGAGCCCCCCCCCTTACATCAGGGTCCACAGCAGAGTCCCTCCTTACATCAGGGTACCCATCTCTCAATCAGAGACCCCCCTTACATCAGGGAACCCATCAGAGTTCCCCCTTACATCAGGGTCCGTATCTGATTCCCATTTATATCAAGGTCCCTAGTATAGACCCCTTGCATCAGGGTCCCCATCTCCCCATCAGAGCCCCATTTTCCCATCAGAGCCCCACCCCCATTACATCGGGGTCCCCATCAGAGTCTCCCCTTACATCAGGCTCCCCACCTCCCCATCAGAGCCCCATTTCCCCATCAGAGCCCCTCCTTATATGAGGGTCCTCATCTCCCCATAAACCCCCCCCCCTTATATCAGGGTCTCCAGCAAAGTCCCTCCGTACATCAGGGTATCCATCTCCCCATCAGAGCCCCCCCTTTACATCAAGGTACCCATCTCCCCATCAGAGCCCCATTTCCCCATCAGAGCTCCCCTTACATCAGGGTCCCCTTCAGAGCCTCTCCCACTTACATCATGGTTCCCACCAGAGCCCCCTTTACATCAGAGTCCCCCCTTACATCAGGGTCCCCATCTGATTCCTGTTTATATTGAGGTCCCTAGTATAGTCCCCCTTACATCAGGGTCCCCATCTCCCCATCAGAGTCCCCCCTTACATCAGGGTCGCCATAGCCACCCTAAGGCTACAGCATGGCTGTAGCAGCAGGGCAAGAGCAGGTCTGGAAAGAGAAAGTTCCAACCTCTTATGAATGCTGTGGCAAGCATGTCTTTATTAACTAAGACACTGGAGGTCCTAGCCACCAACGATGTGGATGATGGTAGTGTAGCGGAGGAAACCTGCGCTGGTGACTCCAGAGGGATGGGGGTGAGCGAGAGTTTGGCGGGGGGGGGAAGTGGAGGCCATGCTAACCTAAATCATCGACCTGTGCACATTGAGGATACACCACCAATTTTAGCTGCTGGCCAAATAAAATCTCATAGCAGTCTGGATATGGCCCAAAGGCCATCGTTCGGTGACCCCTCAAGTAGCCCATTTATAAATGTGTCCTATGGAAATTCTCCCACCAATATAAATGGACCAGGGGGATAATGCAGTTGAAATGTAGAAGAAAGGATATGCAACACATAAGCATACCTCCCAACATTTTGAGATGGGAATGAGGGACACCTACTACCAAACGTATGTAGGCATACGACGCGCCCCCTGCCACACCCTCTTAAAGGAGAATTAACCAAAAAAAAAAAAATTTACAAATGCAGCAATTTAGAAATTGGATGAAAGGTTTAGCACTGGGAAACACTTTTTGAAAGATAAATAGTGCATTTTATATACATCTATATAGATCAGACCAAAATGAGGGACAAATGAGGAGGAAAGAGGGACAGAGGGACATTGCTCCAAATCAGGGACAGTCTCTTGAAATCAGGTACAATTGGGAGCTATGCATAAGGCTTCATTCAAATGGACACTCTTCCCCATCCAGCAAGGATAGACAATTGTTAATCTCTTTGGAGTAATGCTGAGCTGCATGCAGGCAGCCTATAGAAGTAGATGGAGATGCAGTGGCTGTACGGACTCACAAATCTGGTGGCTGCACTGTGCAGAATGCAAACAATTTGCATTCAGTGCTGTGCACCCGTCCCTGTGTACATACCTCCCAACTTTTTGAGATGGGAATGAGGGACACCTATCAGCAAAAGTATGCAGGCATAGGACACACCCCTTGCCACACCCCCTTAAAGGAGAATTGTACAAAAAACAAGATTTGTTAAACCCACAAGTGCTTTTTTACCACTACTAATCCTTTATATTGGCTTTTGGAATGTACAGAAATTTGGAAAGCAGATGAAAGGTTTAGCGCTGGAAAACACTTTTTGATAGATAAAAAGTGCATTTTATATACATCTGTATAGATCAGACCAAAATGAGGGACAAATGAGGAGGAAAGAGGGACAGAGGGATATTGCTCCAAATCAGGGACAGTCCCTCAAAATCAGATACAGTTGGGAGCTATGCCTGTGTACCACTACCTGTCATACAGCAGGGCCCTCTGATTCCTGCTGTATTAAAGTGTATTGTAGTTGTACTGTCTACCCTCAAGTTGTAAAGCGCTGCGTAAACTGTTGGCGCTATATAAATCCTGTATAATAATAATATTTGGCTGTGATGGTGAATCTGTACAGCCGCTGACTCTCCATTGACGTGCATAGACTGCATGCATTTGAGTGCTACTCCAAAGAGATAAAGAAACATTCTTCACACTGTACTGGGCCTAGTGCCCAGGTGAATGAACCCTAAAGACTTTTCTCTTGCTTGGTGGCAGTTTGCTGATAACTAGTAATGAGCGATTCAGTGGACCATAACTCTATAAAATCCTGAGGATGGAGCTGCGTGCCACGACCATGGAACTCCAGCATGCATTTCTGGGAGTTATATTATCAGTGGTCACCCAAAATACAAAGAGAGAGTACTCAGGCCATGAAGAAGCGAGTATGCCGATGGCTGCGCAGCTCAGTTTACATATCCAGCTTAGCAGGACCAGGACAAGGGGTGGGCGGTAGGGACGGTTTCCCTGGGCGCAATGGTTTACTGTAGGAATGGGGGCTCCTTCCTTCTGTTCAGGCTGACAGGGGTAGTGACAGTGGCAGGGATTTTAACAAGTGAGTGACTGCTGGGTGTAGGATCCCCATAAGCTTGCACATCATGAATGGGGGACATGGGGGGGGGGGGGGCAGTTTTGCATCTTTGCCCTGGGTGCTAGATGACCATGTCCCAACACTACAGCATAGTGCCAGTGCGGCGGGATGAATGACTCCTGGGCATGCGCAGAGGTGACGTCATCATGCACTGGCCAATCAAGATAGCCAAAGGCCGGCACTCGGAAGAAGCCAGAGAAAAGATGCAAGCACTGGTGAGGGACCCCGCAGGTGTGGGAGCACATTTTAGTTCCACGTTATAGCGGGATTTACACCGTCGCGCCTTGCCCATAGGCTGGGCGGGGCTCACCGTTCTGGGTGGATGTCATATGGCGTCCTCAGCAGAACACACCTTGTGCGCGCCCCACACTGGACACAGCAGATGACGAATCATTGTACCGGCCCGCTGCTGGTACCGTGTGATCGCTATGACTAATTACAGCAGATTACAGTAAAACCTTGGATTGCGAGCATAATTATTTTCAGAAACATGCTTGTAATCCAAAGCACTTGTATATCAAAGTGAATTTCCCCATAAGAAATAATGGAAACTCAATTGATTTGTGTACATGAAAATTATACACAACGAATGGCTGCCATTCATTATGTACTATTGTGTTGATCTCCGTGATTGGTCACACAGAGATCAACATGTGAATAGCTGTGGCCAATCACAGCTAATCAGAATAGTAAACACTAGATGAATTGATTTTATTCAGAAAAAATGGTTGCTTATAACAGTGAAATTCACTGTTATAAGCAATCATAGTGTTTTAAAAAAGAAAAAGTCCCTGATCACCACTGTATTGCTCTGGTCACAGTTTGTAACAAGAAAAAAAAGAATCGTAAAAAAAAGAAAAAAAGAGTATTAAAGGAAAAAAAATCTAAAAGACATTACATTTTTTGTTTTTTTTTGTTTTTTTTTTACATGCTGTCACCAGTCAGTTTGCCTTATCACTGCCACATCAGTTACATGATGACAACGTACTGCACTGGTCACAGTATGTAAAAAAAAAAAAAAAAATTGGAATTTTTTTTTTTTTAATTTCTTAATTTTCCAAAAAAGTGTGACTAAAAATTACAACTTCAAAAGACTTGGCATGCCTCTTACTAAATACATCGGACTGTCTACTTTCCAAAAATAAGTAATTTGGGGGATATTTGTGCTGTCCTGACATTTTTGGCCCTCAAGAAATGAGAGAGGCCGTCAGTACATCAGGATTGATCAATTTTCAGATATAAACCATAGTTTGTGGACTCTATAACTTTCGTACAGTAAATAATATACTATATACTATAATATATATAGTATACTATACTAAATAATGTGCACTGATTTGGGTTGTTTTAACCAAAGAAATGTAGCAGAATACATTTTGGCCTAAATTTCTGGAAAAAAAAGATTATTTATTTGCAGAATTTTATAACAGAAACTAAGAAAAATTTGTTTTTTTTCTAAATTTTTTTTTATTTATTTAGCAAAAAAAAAACCAGTGGTGATTAAATACCACCAAAAGAAAGCTCTATTTGTGTGGAATAAATTATAAAAAATTTGCTTGGGTACAGTGTTGTATGACCGTGCAATTGTCATTCAAAATGCCACAGCGCTGAAAGCTGAAAATTGACCTGGGCATCTTTATTATGGGCACCCGGCTGTGACAGCTTGCGGTTTCACAACCGGGTGCCAAGTGCGCGTGCGGCACTGCGCTTTGTGACTGGTCCCAAAATCTTCTAGCACCTGTCATTTGTCCCAGAAGATTTTGGGAAGAAGTACTTCCGCTTCTGATGGCCTAATGCGACCGGAATGGAATTGGAAGCGGGTACCTGTCAAAATCGGGTACCCCCCCCCCCCCCCTCCTCTCCAAAAGCTCGAGTCGGGGAGGCGGCCTTAAAGCAGAAGTTCCACTTTTAAAATCACAAGTGCTTTTTTCCTTAAAGAAATGTATGTATTTATTTATTTATTTATTTATTTATTTTCAATGGATCAAAAACGTGAAAATGCTGGTGAGCCAGGTTTTTGAGCGTTTTTCGACGTTTATCAGTGTTTATGCGCGTTTAACGTTTTTAGGTGTTTTTTTTTGTGGTCAGAAAAACAGCTCCTGAACACGATTTTAGGGCGTTCAGACAACAGCCCATAAACTCCACTGCTGATAAACGTCCAAAAACGTCCATGTGTGCATGGACACATAGGATAACATAGAGGGGAGTTTATGGGCTGTTAAAAAAAATGCCCAAACTCCCAAAAACTTCTGTTTATGAGTGTCAGTATGAACGGAGCCTTAGCACTGGGAAACACTTTTTTGAATGATAAATAGTGCAGTTTATATACAATTCTATAAATCTGACTAAAATGAGGAAGAAAGAGGGACATTGTTCCAAATCAGGGACATTCCCTCGAAATCAGGGACAGTTGGGAACTATGCTTAACCACTTGCCGACCAGCCACCGCAGTTTTACTGCGGCAGGTTGGCTCGGCTGGGCAAATCGACGTTACCTTGCGTTGCTTCCCATTGTGGCCACTAGGGGCAAGCGCGCGCCGCCGAAGCAGATGTAAGTGCCCGGCGGGCGCGATGACCACCGGGCACCCGCGATCGCTCGTGACAGAGCGAAAACCGGGATCTGTGTGTGTAAACACACAGATCTCGGTTCTTTCAGAGGAGAAGAGACTGATCGTGTGTTCATATAAAGTATGAATACCGATCTCTCTCTTCTCCTAGTAAGTCCCCTCCCCCCTTTAGTTAGAACACACACAGGGAAAAACGTTTAGCCCCTTGATCGCCCCCTAGTGTTAACCCCTTCCCTGCCAGTGACATTTATACAGTAATCAATGCATTTTTATAGCACTGATCGCTTTATAATTGTCAGTGGTCCCAAAAATGTGTCAAAAGTGTCCGATCTGTCCGCCGCAATATCGCAGTCCCAATAAAAATCGCAGATCGCCGCCATTACTATTAAAAAAAGAAAAAAATAATAAAAATGCCATAAATCTATCCCCTATTTTGTAGACACTATACATTTTGTGCAAACCAATCAATATACGCTTATTGCAATTTTTTTTAACCAAAATTATGTAGAAGAATACATATCGGCCTAAATTGAGGAAAAAAATGTGTTTTTTTTAAAAACAAATGTGGGATATTTATTATAGCAAAAAGTAAAAGATATTGTTTTTTTTTTTTTTTCTCAAAATTGTCGCTCTTCTTTTGTTTATAGCGCAAAAAATAAAACCTGCAGAGGTGATCAAATACCACCAAAAGAAAGCTCTATTTGTGGGGAAAAAAAAGACATCAATTTTGTTTAGGTACAGCGTCGTACGACCGCGCAATTGTCACTTAAAGCGACGCAGTGCCGAATCGCAAAAAATGGCCTGGTCATTGAGCAGCCAAATCTTCCGGGGCTGAAGTGGTTCACGTATACTTCCACTTTAACAGTAGAACTGGGCTTTAAATATGACATGTGGTACATCGATACAAGTCTTTTCCTGAATATCTTGACTTTGCAGTTTGAAGACCATCTGAAATGACCATCTGGGAATGAGGGACATCTATCAGCAAAAGTATGCAGGCATAGGACACACCCCTGACCACTCCCACTTAAAGGAGAATTGTACAAAAAAACAAGATTGGTTAAACCCACAAGTGCTTTTTTTACCACTACTATTCCTTTATATTGGCTTTTGGAATTTACAAATCCAGCAATTTAGAAATCAGATGAAAGGTTTAGCACTGGAAAACACTTTTTTGATAAATAAAAAGTGCATTTTATATACAACTATATAGATCAGACCAAAATGAGGGACAAATGAAGAGGAATGAGGGACAGAGGGACATTGCTTCAAATCAGGGACAGTCCCTCGAAATCAGGAACAGTTGGGAGCTATGCAGATGTTCTGCGTTCCCTTTTCCTCTGATAAGCTCGCGGATGGGAGGTAGTCAGGGACAGGTGCTGCTCTCTGTAGCTGAGCTAAAAATGTTCCCAAAGTCCTCAAAACAATCCAGATGTTTCTGGGGTTCAGATTTCTGTCCCGAAGCCAAGGAGGAGGCCTTCCTGCCTGCTTGTAGGGTTTTATTGTCCTCTCTTTATGAGTCTGTTTCAGGTTTCATGGGTCACGCAAGGGCCAAGTGTGTCCTAATTCTATATGAATGTATACCATGGCAGATATTGTTTTATCTCTTCCCAGTATGTATGTCACCTCTATATGCCCCCACACTCTGCTTATCTGGATCTTCTAAATGCCCCCAGCACTTGGTAGTTTAGTTTTTTTCCTGTGCGGCTGCAGCAATAGTTGCGCAATGAAAATTGCAAAACATTTCCCAGCAACTGAGAGCAGATTTCCCCAATTAGAGCGGAACTAAAAACTAAAGTCAGAACTTTTTTTCCCATGTTGGATAGAGAAAGGGAGCGTTATAACCCCTCTTAGGTTATTTTTTACCAGCTGTGTCCAATTGTGCAGGTTTCCCTTCACTTCCTGTCCTATAGTCAAAACGGGAAGTGAGAGGAAATGCCCCCAACGTGTTGTCACCAGTACTAGTGTCTTCATTGGAAGATTTCCCCTTTATTCCTGTCTTATTAGATTGTAAGCTCTTTTGAGCAAGGCCTCTTAAAGGGGTTGTAATCCCTTGTGTTTTTTCACCTTAATGCATCCTATGCATTAAGGCGAAAAAACACCTGGCAGCCCCCCCGTTTTACTTACCTGAGCCCCTTTATCTCTTTGCCGGGGACGCACTGTCCCTCTCTCCATTGGGTCTCAGCTCTTGATTGGATAGATTGATAGCAGCGCAGCCATTGGCTCCTGCTGCTGTCAATCAAATCCAATGACGCGGGCGCCGGGGGCGTGGCCGAGTCCGGCATTCGTGTCTGTGGACTCGGGAGCGTGCCCGCAAGGTAACCCCCTTGGGAAAGCGCTTCACCTAGGGGGTTATCTGATGTGGGAGGAGCTGCGAGAGCCACCGGGGGACCCCAGAAGAGGATGTTCGGGGCCACTCTGTGCAAAATTAGCTGCACAGTGGAGGTAAGTATGATATGTTTGTTATTAAAAAAAAAAAAAAAAAAAAAACACGATCCTTTACAATCACTTTAACCCTTTTGTTTTTTATTGTCTTGTAACTACACTGTCCCCCTTTATATTGTAAAGTGCTGCACAAACTGTTGACGCTATATAAGTCCTGTATAATAATAATAATTCTTCTGATGACAATCCAAGAAATGGGATTTCCTTTCAGTTTTCACTTTTGGTGATTATGATTAACGTGACAAACACAGAGGGTGGCTGCCTCAAATGGGGGTAATAATAACCGGACAGGGGTTCTAATCCATCTCCACTTAAAAAAATTAAAACAAAATTTTTAAAAAGTTTTATCTTTGGTTACACTTTAACCACTTGACCTCCGGAAGATTTTACCCCCTTCATGACCAGGCCGTTTTTGCTATGTGGCAATGCGCTACTTTAACTGGCAATTGCGTGATCATGCAACACTGTACGCAAATGTAATTTATGTCATTTCTTTCACACAAATAGAGTTTTCTTTTGGTGCTATTTAATATAATCACCAGATAAAAATAGAAGAAAGAAAGCCTAAAAAAGAAGACTAATACAGCCATCCTATTTAAGAATTTGGAAACTACAATATAATAAATATTTGCTTTTGGGTTTAGTACCACTTAAACAGCTCTTTTTTTTTTTTTTACAATTTTCTGGCCAAAGAAGAGCTGTTTTTTCAATAAAGTGTATTAAAAAAAAAATCAAATTACCATTATTTTCATTTTCTGGCCAGCATATATCCCTGACATCCTGCATATATATGGTAGGCAAGGGCTACTAACATTGTTGCCACCAAAAATAGGATCTATTAGTACAACTTCCTTTGTGCTTGTATGGGTAGTTTAAAGGCCCACACACATCATCAGAAAATCGTACGAAAAATACCGCTTTCGAATCGATCGTACAATAACCTGATCATTAGTACACAGCTTTCAAGAGCTGATCATGACAGTTCATTCGATATTATTAGATCGCACAAGCACAAAAATGTTTCTCGTACGATGCCAGATCGTAGGATTTTCTTTTAACCACTTGCCGACCAGCTGCCTTCGTTATACGACGGCAGGTCGGCACATTCCCGCAAATCGCCGTAGGTATACGTCAGCACCTTTAAGAGTGATAGCAGGTGCTCGCCCGCGATATCCGCCGGCCACCTGCGTTCGCGGGGAAGAGAACCAGAACGGGGATCTGTCAATGTAAACAGACAGATCCCCGTTCTGACAGGGGAGGAGAGACAGATCTGCTGTTCCTAGTGATCAGGAACAGCGATCTCTCTCCTCCTCCAGTCAGTACACTCCCCCCACAGTTAGAAACCCCTCCCAGGATAAACATTTAACCCCTTGATCGCCCCCTAGTGTTAACCCCTTCCCTGCCAGCGACATTCATACAGTAATCAGTGCATTTTTATAGCACTGATCGCTGTATAAATGTCAATGGTCCCAAAAAAGTGTCAAAAGTATCTGATCTGTCCACCGCAATGTCGCAGTCCTGCTAAAAATCGCAGATCGCTGCCATTACTAGTAAAAAAAAAAATAATAATAATGCCATAAATCTATCCCTTATTTTGTAGACGCTATAACTTTTGCGCAAACCAATCAATATACGCTTATTGCGATGTTTTTTTTTTTTTTAACCAAAAATATGTAGAAGAATACATATCGGCCTAAACTGATGAAGAAATGTCTTTTTTAAAAATTTTTGGGGGGTATTTATTATAGCAAAAAGTAAAAAATATTGTTTTTTTTTTTTCAAATTGTCGCTCTTTTTTTTTGTTTATAGCGCAAAAAAAAAAGGCAGAGGTGATCAAATACCACCAAAAGAAAGCTCTATTTGTGGGGAAAAAAAGGACGTCAATTTTGTTTGGCTACAGCATCGCACGACTGCACAGTTGTCAGTTAAAGTGACACAGTGCCGTATCGCAAAAAATGGCCTGGTCATTAAGGGGGGAAAATCTTCCGGTCTGTAAGTGGTTAATCAGTACAGTTTAAAAATACAATACAAAAACACTACAACACATGACATCACTTCCGAATTTTTATTCTGTCGAATGAGAATTTTCATAACTTTAGTAACCACTTCATTTTTCGATATGAGACTAGCATGCAAGAAAAATTGTCAATCATTCGTCATTCGTCTGATAATCTCATCGTGTGTACCAGGCATAAGACCGATCTGTCATAATTGTACAATAGGCAATCGCCTCCCCCAATGTAATCAGGGGGGCTGCGCAGCCCATGAGTCAGCTGTCCCCCACACTTTATCAGAAGCCCCAGATTATCCCAATGCAGAGGACAACTGTCATATGGACAGGGGAGCCCCACCATTGATTACACTGAGAGAAAGATTTCTCAGGCCCCGTTCACACTTAGCGAATTGGAATTGCACGCAGAACCATTGCAATTCTGCCCACCATTCCAAATCATGCTAAAATCATAGAAAAAATGTGCAATGCGTGTTTAGGTGCCATTCATTGTTAATGGCACCCCAAACGTGGTGCCATTTAGCCTTGATTGCTGTGCGACAAACGCACGTAAATCACGGCAAACCACGTGTGTAAAAACGCGCCTGGCTCAGGGCCAACATTTGGTCCTTGAGCTTCTTTGCTGCAACAAATGAGTATAGGGAGCCCATTTGAATGAAAAGTCTGCTCTATGCGCGACACATGTAAGCACTGGATAAAAATCACGAGCAGAAGCACAAGATCCCACTACACAAGATGTGAACGGGGGCCCCAATGTAAGCTGCATGTCAACTCAGTCCTCTTCATTCATTTATAGATGAAAGCTATCTTTATAGCCAGTATCTATAAATAACTGTTCTATTTGAATTTCAGCCCAAAAAGAAATGAAAAAAAAAATGTAACCCCTTGTTAGTTCTAATTACTTTTTTTAACCTCTTCATCACCTTCTCCCCCTAGCATTCAATATTTTTATTTTTTTTAATTTTTTACCGTACATACATATGTACCATTTAAAAAATGTCATCCCTTTGCTTTGTAGCACTGCATTGAATCTGCTTTCCAGGTATGGATTCATTTTCAATGTTACATTGATTCAGCTTGGACCAATGGAAGTATGCATATGCCGTACCTGTGGGACCACTGTGGAAGCGAAGAGTTATGCTACAGTGACATCTGGGTGTTTTGAATTCTGTCCACGATTTCAAAACTCTCTGCTAAAATGACAAATCACACAGCGCAAATTTCAGATGCCATTTATTTTAATGGAACCTAAAAACGTGGTGTGGTTCTGCCACGGCTGCCACGCGATAAATCACGCTGCAGTCGCAGCAAACCGCACTCTGTGAAGCTTGCCACCCAAAAGAAGCTCCTGATCCTTTTTTGGGTGCCAAGCTTGATGCGATGCAGTTTGCTGCGATTACAGTGCGATTTCTAGCCTGACAATCGCGAAACCACATTTTTAGGTGCCATTAAAATGAATGGTATCTGACATTCACATTGTGCGATTTGTCATTTTAGCAGAGCATTTTGAAATCACCCAGGTGTGAGTAAGCCTCACTGCTGTAGTCACTGCTACTTCGGAGATAGGTGCTGTATTCTGGGTCCTGTGCCAAGCAGTCCTGCTGCATAGTGAACAACAGGGGTCACTTTCTTGGCAGGTGTGCCATCCATGCATTTTCATCAGTGAATGCAAGGTGGACTCTGATTGGATAAGGTGTGGGGGTATCACAATCTTTGCATCCTCCGTCCAAAAAATATGAGTTATAAGATACCTCGGGTTATCATTATGTTAAATAAATACTGGTTCTTTATCTCCATGCTTATGGCTAAATCACAGTAATCTAACCATGCTGCAATACTGCCCCCCATCATGTTTGATTCCCCATGCGTAGGCATGCGCAGGGGGTGTGCCGGATGAGCCTGGGCACACCCTAATCACCCTGTGCCCCAGGGCCGATGATAACGCAGTACAGCCGGCCCTCCTGTACCAGGCCTGTGTCCTATTAGTTCAAAAGAGGGGCCCAGGCACCTGCCGAGCAGGAGGACCGGCTGTACTGCCTTATTGCAGATATCGATCCTCTTGTTCCTCCCCCTGCAGCGCTGCAGGGGGAGGAACAATAGAGGGAGGGGGATATCGGCTTCTCCTCCTCTCCCTCCCTCTGGCTGCGCTGCAGGGTAGAGGAACAATAGGGGGAGGGGGATATCGATCCTCCCCCTGCGCTGCAGGGGGAGGATTGATATCTGCAATAAGGCAGTACAGCCGGTCCTCCTGCTTGGCAGGTGCCCGGGCCATCCCTTTTGAACTATTAGGACACAGGCCTGGTACAGGAGGGCAGGCTGTACTGCCTTATCATCGGCCCTGGGGCACAGGATGATTAGGGTGTGCCCAGGCTCATCCCCTGCAGCGCTGCCAGCTTCTCCTCCTCTCCCTCCCTCCGGCTGCGCTGCAGGGGGATCAGTTCTAGCATCTGCGCCTCCATCTGTCCTCAGTCTCTTACTCTTAAATGTAGGACATCAGGGGTCTGTGTAGAACCCAGATATTTCACCAAAGCCCCACAAAAGGGCAGGTAAATATTGTTGAGGTTTCTGTATCACCGTATCTAAATAAAGAATTGAAAAAAAAAAAAATTAAAAATTAAGTACTCGTTCACATGTGCTTTGCACTCTGTAATTTCTGCCATGTCTGTGAAGAATACCATTGCTGCCGTGACATGTATACACCCCTAGGAGGGATGCAACCTGTCCGGGATTCACCCGGACAGTCCAGGTTTGGAATAATGTGTCCAGTTTTCAGTCCGCCCGAAAACTGGACACCATTTTCAGACAGGAATGTGGCTCAGAACAGGACAGGAGGGTGAGGGGGCACTATGCACGCCTCATTACTATTCTCTTTGGAGTGTCCAAAGGTGTCCAACTTCTGTTACAATCCTATAGTATATGCTGAAAAAATACATTTTAAAAATGGCTGTGCGTCGCTAAAGTATTCAGGTTTGACTTGAAGAAAAAGTGGCAACGCTAGTACACCCCTAGCCACTGCTTTTGTTGCTCTGTGTTTGAACTTTGGGGTGCACACCCTAATGCAATAGGCTGCGCACACCTATGTTCCCATTGGTTTAGAGCAGGGGTAGGCAACCTGGGGCCCTCCAGCTGTTGCAGAACTACAAGTCCCATCATGCCTCTGGGAGTTATTGTAACTGCCAGCCTTGCAATGCCTCATGGGAAATGTAGTTCCACAACAGCTGGCAGGCCCAAGACTATGTTTGGAACATAGTAATCTCAGGGTTCCTTCACACTAGCAGCCTTTGGTTCAGTTGAGCAGTATTACCCAAAGCAAGTTCATGGCAAACTGCCTTATGTCCTCTGGCTCCAGGTAACACCAACACACTGCATTAGGGTGCGCTGAAATAAAGTGGGACATGTCGCATTTTTGCGCAGCGTTTTCCGATGCATTGTAAAGCACTGCAAGACGCTGCAGCACACAGGATTTACATACACAGTGAAAAAAGACAAAAATGTGCACACAGATGCATTATATCATCTTCCCCTTGGGCGTCACAAGATCTTGTCCCATGGGGATGATAATGAGACCATAAGCTGGATTTTACATCTGTGTGTTGTGGTCAATGGTCAGCGGGGGGGGGGGGGGGATGACGGTGGCTGAAGCCCAGAGTGGGTCCCCAAAAAGCCCCGGGTCTCGGGTGGGCACGGTCCTATTATTAGCCCCAAGCGCCGACTGATCTGACCCGAGTGTAATAGCAGGTCCCGCTTTCTGGAGCCTGCAGTGCTGATGGATGTCCCACTGGTCCAATGCGGGGACCGTGGGACGTGTGACGTCCATCATAGGTGCTGCAGGCTCCAGAGGGCGGAAATTACAATACAGCCGCCGCGCCACCGTGAGAAGATCCCGATCCCACTCAGCGCTCGGGCGGGCGGCTCTCCTCTCCTCATCATGGCTCTGGCTGCTTGGAGCCTACTCTACTGTGTGATGGGCGCGCCGCTGAGCTGCAGGACACCTGTAGTCTGGTCAGGGAGGTCAGTGTCAGGTAGGTCAGTGTCAAGTAGGTCATTGTGGGTCAGTGTATGTCAAGTAGGTCAGTGTCAAGTAGGTCAGTGTGGGTCAGTGTGTGTCAGGTAGGTCAGTGTGTGTCAAGTAGGTCAGTGTATGTCAGGTAGGTCAGTGTGTGTCAGGTAGGTCAGTGTATGTCAGGTAGGTCATGTAGGTCAGTGTGTGTCAGGTAGGTCAGTGTGGGTCAGTGTATGTCAGGTAGGTCAGTGTCAAGTAGGTCAGTGTGGGTCAGTGTGTGTCAGGTAGGTCAGTGTATGTCAGGTAGGTCAGTGTGTGTCAGGTAGGTCAGTGTATGTCAGGTAGGTCAGTGTATGCCAGGTAGGTCAGTGTGTGTCAGGTAGGTCAGTGTATGTCAGGTAGGTCAGTGTGTGTCAGGTAGGTCAGTGTGTGTCAGGTAGGTCATGTAGGTCAGTGTGTGTCAGGTAGGTCAGTGTGGGTCAGTGTATGTCAGGTAGGTCAGTGTCAAGTAGGTCAGTGTGGGTCAGGTAGGTCAGTGTATGTCAGGTAGGTCATTGTGGGTCAGTGTCAAGTAGATCAGTGTGGTTCAGTGTATGTCAGGTAAGTCAGTGTCAAGTAGGTCAGTGTGGGTCAGTGTGTGTCAGGTAGGTCAGTGTGTGTCAGGTAGGTCAGGATATGTCAGGTAGGTCAGTGTCAAGTAGGTCAGTGTGGGTTAGTGTATGTCAGGTAGGTTAGTGTATGTCAGGTAGGTCAGTGTATGTCAGGTAGGTCAGTGTATGTCAGGTAGGTCAGTGTCAAGTAGGTCAGTGTATGTCAGGTGGGTCAGTGTCAAGTAGGTCAGTGTGGGTCAGTGTATGTCAGGTAGGTCAGTGTATGTCAGGTAGGTCAGTGTATGTCAGGTAGGTCAGTGTCAAGTAGGTCAGTGTATGTCAGGTGGGTCAGTGTCAAGTAGGTCAGTGTGGGTCAGTGTATGTCAGGTAGGTCAGTGTGTGTCAGGTGGGTCCGTGTATGTCAGGTAGGTCAGTGTGGGTCAGTGTCAAGTAGGTCAGTGTGGGTCAGTGTATGTCAAGTAGGTCAGTGTGGTTCAGTGTATGTCAGTGTCAAGTAGGATCTGCATGCGTCAGGTAGGTACCCCCCCTGGTGCTGGGCTCGGACTTTGGGCTGGAGCCCCTGGTTTTTTTGCCATCTAGCAACGCCCCTGGTTGTGGTACAACGCACATTTCCCTGCTCATTATACTAGGTTGTGTATCTGCATTATTATTCAGTTTTTTGTGCATTTTTATTGTACTTTTCAGGCATTTTTAATTTGCTTCACATGTATTTTTCATTTTTCAGGCACTCCCATTGAAGTTTGTGCCAAAAAGGTGCATTGTCACACCCAAAAAAAGCACCGGCACTTGTTTCCAAGATGCAGAAGAGAAACACCCAGGTGTGACTGATCTCCACAGGAAATACTCATATTCCTCTTGTCATGCCATGTGGCCATATCAGGACAACAATGTCACAAGCAACCCCGCCCCTTTGTGCACATGCAGATGTGGGTGGGGGATTCCCTGGTCGTAGTTGATTGGGTGGCCGTGGGCGGGAATGACACCTTCTTTCCGGGTTCAACCTGAAAACAAGTTTGGACCAAACCACAGCTCATTCATGGTGCTGTTTTACTTTCGCCAACATGGCAACATAAGGTGACAAGGTGAAATGCGATCGTTAACAAAGGGGCGGGTCACTGGTGTTGTCAGTGCCTTTATATGGACACATATTTAATCAATATCATGGGCATGTGTCCATATAAGAGCACTGACATCATCAGCATCTCCCTTTTGTTTACATGTGGACACGTGTCCATATAAGGGAATCTCTAACCTCTTCCAGTCTAATGAGAACCTTTGAGGCCACAGACCGCCGACATCTTTCAATAGGTAGTGGGTTGTGAGACATAGAGGGTGCAAAAATGGTGAAAGTCATTGGGCGCCAGACACTTCTTGGATGCAAAAGAGGTTTTATTACTTTTAACAGTCCTTTTTATATTTTGCAAGGGAAAGAGGAGAGGGTTAGGGCCAGGACACCGTTAAGTAGTTGCAATTTCAATAGGCAGACTCCGAGACTTCAATAGGAAGACAATCGTACAGGGAAAGGCCCCAGCAAGGTGCCACTTCTGCACGGGCAGGTTTGCTGTCTCCAGTTTGCTGTCTCCTATGGCAACAGTACTTAAACAGCCTAACACAAAGCTCAACAGTTCTCTCAGCTTCACTACAATGTCCACTTGTAGCTCATCAGCCCCTTGCATCCAGGGTTGCCACCTCATCCCTTTAAACCCGAACACATAGGGATCAGATGGCAACCCTGGTTACATCGCCTCCTCGCTGATTGTCAAACACCTCTAAAAAGCGATCTGAATGCAATTGCTTTTTAGGGGCGCAGTGGTTTAATTGCAATTCTGAACTTTGCCCAATGAAAAATTATTTGGGTTCAGTATAAAAATCCTAATTAAAAAAAAAAAAAAAGTTTGCCTTTAGTTTTACTTTACACACAATGGGGGGAAATGTAGAACTGGTGCACAGAATCTGGGGCAGCCGTGCAAAGTAACCAATCAGCTTCTAGATTTATTGTGAAAGATGAATTGAACAAGCTGAAGTTAGAAGCTGATTGGTTGCTGTGTGTAGCAGTTTTGGTAAATCTCCCCCAATGATGATACAATGTTGCTCTTCGCACACATCAATGGATACAAAGTTTCCTCTTCCTTCCTGGCCAGCATTGTGACGATGGAGGATTCTCCCCCCTCTCTGCATGAAGTTTGTAATTCTCCCCCCAGTAATAATAAATCGGGTGTGATGATGCGGACAATGGTTGGTTGGGGGGGGTGTGGATCCGGTGACCCCCCCTATGACAGTCTTTCCTCCTATGTGTCGGAATGGACAGAGGGAGCTCCTCCAGTCCTGCCCCCCTCCCCTCCCCCTTCTCTCGGATACGTGGTGCCTGGCCGCCGCTCCGACTGACAATGGTGAACGGAGCGGCTCCCCCGGGGCTCAGCGCTCCCCCGGACCCCCTCCGACACCATGAGGATCCACGGCAAGCTGCTGGTCGCTGTGCTGAGCCTGGGGGGGCTGATCATCGTCTACCTCCTCCTGGGCTACCCCACCGCCCACCTCCACGCCGACACCCCCGCACCGCTCAGAGGGGAGTCCCGGGACCGGAGGGACCCCCGACACCAGGGAGACCCCCGAGATCGCAGAGACTCCGGGGAGCGGAGAGACCCCCGAGACCAGAGGGACCCCGGAGATCAGAGGGACCCCCGAGACCAGAGAGACCCCCGAGATCAGAGGGACCCCGGAGATCAGAGAGACCCCGAGAGCAGAGAGACCCCGAGATCAGAGGGACCCGGAGAGCAGAAGGACCCCCTGAGAGCAGAGGGACCCCCGAGATCGGAGGCGCCCCGACTGAAGAGGAAGAAGAGCGATGCCAAGGGGAGCCCGCCAGAGTCCGGTAAGGGGGGTCAGCTGTGTAAAGGGACAGCTGCTGCACAACCTCTTGGGTGGGGGTTACTACAGTTCCTCTTTGGGGGGGAGGGGGGCTGCATAGTCAAGTAAGGGGGTGTAACGGCTTACATGACAGGTCTGGGGGGGGCTGTTTGCAAGAGAAAAGAGAACTTCCAAAAACATTGTGGGGGTAGCTGATGCAGAACCCCTGGGGGCTGGTTGTTGGTAATGCTGTTGCAGAATCTCTTGGAAGAGGGGGGGGGGGGATTGCTGCAGAACCTCTTGGGGGGGGGGGGCAAACTGGTTCAGATCCAACAGAGAACCTCTTGCTACAGAACTTCTTGGGGGGGGGGGGTTGTTGGTAATGCTGTTGCAGAATCTCTTGGAAGGGGGGGGGGGGAGTTGCTGCAGAACCTCTTGGGGGGCGCAGCTGGTTCAGATCCTCCCTCCAGAACCTTATGGGTGGACAGCTGCTGCAGAACCTCTTGGGGGGGGGGGGCAACTGGTTCAGATCCAACAGAGAGCGTCTTGCTACAGAACTTCTTGGGGGGGGGGGGGTTGGTAATGCTGCTGCAGAGGAGGAAGGGGGGGTAGCTGCTGCAGAACCTCTTGGGTTCAGATCCTCCAGAACCTTATGGGTGGACAGCTCTTTCAGAACCTCTTGGATTGGGGAGGGAGCCTGCTGCAGAACCTCTTAGGAGGGCGAGGGTGGGGCACTGCTGCAGAACCGTGGGGGGGGGGGGGGGGGGGGGGGCGCGCGCGCAGCTGGTTCAGATCATCCAGAACTTCATGGGTGGAGAGCTCTTGCAGAGCCTCTTGGATTGGGGAGGGAGCCTGCTGCTGCAGAACCTCTTGGGAGGGAGGGCATCTGGTTCAGATCATCCAGAACTTCATGGGTGGAAAGCTGGGGGGGCTGTTTGCAAGAGAACTTCCAAAGCATTGTGGGGGTAGCTGATGCAGAACCCCGGGAGGGATGGTAATGATGCTGCAGAACTTCTTGGGAAGGGGAGGGTGGGGCACTGCTGCAGAACCCCTTGGGAGGGAGGGCAGCTGATTCAGATCATCCAGAACCTCATGGGTGGAAAGCTGCTGCATAACCTCTTTGGAAGGGAAGAGGGCAGCTGCCCCCGCAGAACCTTTTGGGTGGGTGGCAGCCTGCTGCATAACTTTTAGGGGTGGGCAACTGCTGTGGAACCTCTTGGGGGGGGGGGCAGCTTCTGCAGAATATTTTGGGGTGGGAGGGGGGCTGCTCTTGAGTGGGTATCTACTTCAGTTTCTCCAGAACCTCTTGGGTGGACAACTGCTGCAGAACCTCTTCAGGGGTCAACTACTGCAGAACATCTTGGCAGTCAGCTGAGGGTTGGTAAATGATTAACAAGCCCGGGTCTTATGCCTCTAATGTTATGGCTTCTGCAGG
>NC_133330.1:39997398-40044898 GCF_042186555.1 Aquarana catesbeiana
AGCGATCTCTCTCCTCCTCCAGTCAGTCTCATCCCCCCCACAGCTAGAAACCTCCCAGGGAGTATATTTAACCCCTTGATCACCCCCTAGTGTTAACCCCTTCTCCGCCCGGGACATTTACACAGTAATCTGTGCATTTTTATAGCACTAATTACTGTATAAATGTCACTGGTCCCAAAAAAGGGTCTGATCTGTCCACCGCAATGTTGCAGTCCTGCTAAAAATCACAGATCACCGCCATTACTAGTAAAAAAAATAAATAATAAAAATGCCATAAAACTATCCCCCAATTTTGTAGACGCTATAACTTTTGCGCAAACCAATCAATATACGCTTATTGCGATTTCCCCCCCCCCCCAAAAAAAAATATGTAGAAGAATACATATTGGCCTAAACTGATGAAGAAATTAGTTTTACATTTTTTGGGGGTGATATTTATTATAGCAAAAAAGTAAAAAATATATATATATATTTTTTTTTTCAAAATTGACGCTCTTTTTTTTGTTTATAGTGCAAAAAATAAAAACCGCAGAGGTGATCAAATACCACCAAAAGAAAGCTCTATTTGTGGGGAAAAAAAGGACATCAATTTTGTTAGGGTACAACGTCACGACCGCGCAATTGTCAGCTAAAACAACGCAGTACCGTATCACAAAAAATGGCCTGGTCATTAAGGGGGAAAATTTTCCGGTCTGTAAGTGGTTAAACTTCTTAAACAGATATTACAAAATGCTTCCAATGATATATTTAATCGATCACACTGGAGCAAATAAGAAAAGATCATTGTTGGGGGTTTATGTACCCTTTAAATAAGTCTATATTCTGCTTGCTAGAGACATCAGGGCATGCTGGGATTTGTAGTGCCACCTTATCCAGTTCCCCACGTGGTGCTGAAGGCTGACTAATCCCACATTATGTTCTGGCAGCACTCAGAAGCATGGTAAATGGCTGCACTGAGAGCGATTACAGCGGCATTAAGTGAATTATTTGCTTGGTCTAGGAGGAAATGTATTGCCGTATACGCCTCAGTAGTGTCATTATATTAATAGAAAGGAAGGTTTAATGTGAGCGTTGCCAAGGAAAGTCATATCCAGGCATAAAGTTTGTGGCGCTGCGAGTGAACGGCGGATTTTACATCTCTGAGCGATATTAGTACGGCCATCTTCACCGGGACACCTGGGGGTCAGTATTAGAAACCGCAACGGTCATTAGCCCTATACTTATCAACATGTAAAAGATACTTATTAAATGTGCGGCCACCTTATTTCCACATTTTGTTGCCTATCTTTGCATGTATTGGCCACTTCATTCATCAAGGGGTTGTAAAGGTAAAAGTTTTTTCACCTTAATGCATTTTATGCATTAAGGTGAAAAAACATCTGACCGGCCCCCCCAGCCCCCCCCCGTTTTACTTACCTGACCCCTTGAAAGTCCTGTGCTCGCCCCCGACATCCTCTTCGTCGCTCAGCCTGGCCATTGATTGGCTAGAGTGGATGGATTAAAAGCAGTGCAGCCATTGGCTCGCGCTGCTGTCAATCACATCCATTGACATGGCGCGCCGGGGGGCGGGGCCGAGTGATACAGTGAGCGGCTATGGCCGCCGGCTGTATCACGGGAGCGCACCCGCAAGCACTCAACACCATGCGAGGGAGCTCGCATGAAAGTGTTGAGTCCTTGTGGGGGGGGAGCCGAGACAGCCGCCGAGGGACCCCAGAAGACCAGGTTCAGGGCCACTCTGTGCAAAACGAGCTGCACAGTGGAGGTAAGTATAACGTGTGTTATTTAAAAAAAAAAATGTATCTTTAGTGATCCTTTAAAGGCTTGTATAGCGTAAAAACGGGGAGTATTCCGGTATTTGGACAGCACAGGAACAGCGTGCTGACTGCAGCCCTGTCACAATGAAGGACAGGCTGAAATGCGTAGCGGCTTTACACTGTTCCAAGCGTTCCTCCTGCTCAGGGGACCTAGGCCCCAAACATGGGCTCTCTGCATTCAGGGACTCCATTCCTGTGTCACTCAGGCCCAGATTAAGAGCATCATGGGCCTGGTGCTAAGGATGTTGGCGGGCCTTTTTATGAAAATAAATAAAATGAAAACGCAAACAATTTTTTGTGAAATTTAAATTAAAGAGGGAGGGAGAGGGAGAGGGAGAGAGAGAGTGGTAGGGGGTGAAGGGGGTGAGAGAGAGGGGATGAGAGAGAGGGGGGGGGTGGGAGTGAGGGGGTGAGTCTGTGGGGGGCACAGCATAGTACATTACAGGGGGGGGGGTATAGCACAGTACATCACATGGTTGGCACAACACATTACATGGTGGATACAGCACATTTAATGGCGGGCACAGCACATTACGCGGTTGGCACTGCCCAATACAGCACATTACAAGGTAGGCACAGTACATTATATGGTGGGCACAGCACATGACATGGTTGGTACTGCACAACACAACACATTTCATGGTGGGCACAGCTCATGCACACAGTGGGCACAGGACCTTATATGGTGGGCACAGCACATGACATGGCAGGCACAGCTGAGCACATTACATGATGGGCACTGGACATTACAAGTGGGCACTGCACAGAACATTATATGGTGGGCACAACACATTATATAGTGGGTACTGCACATAGCATGGTGGGCACTGCACAGCACATGACAAGGTGGGCACTGCATGACACAGCACAGCACAGCACATTACATTGTGAGCACAGCACATTAAATGGTGGACACCACACATGACATGATGAGCCCTGCACACCACATTCCATTGTGGGTACTGCACGGCACATGCCATGGTGGACAATGTACAGCACATTACAACATAGTGAGTACAGCATATTACATGGTAGGCACTGCATGGTGCAGCACATGATATGGTGGGCACAACACAGCACATGACATGGTGGGCACTGCACAGCAATTTACATGATGGGCACTACACATGACATGGTGGGCACTGCATGACACAGCACATTACATGGTGGGTACAGCGCATTACATGGTGGGCACTGCATGGCACTGCACATGACGTGGTGGGCACAGCGCATTACATGATGGGCACTGAATGGCACATAACATTACATGGTGGGCACAACACATTACATGGTGGGCACTGCATGGCATAGCACGTTTCATGGTGGGAAATGCAACTGCACATTACATGTTAGGAACTGCACATGACATGGTGGGCACTGTTGAACAGCACAGCACATTACACAGTGGGCACAACACACTACATGCTGGGCACAGCACATGGCAGGGTGGGCACAGCATAGCACAGGACATGGTGGGATGTGCACATGACATGGTGGGCGCTGCACATTACACGGTGGGCACTGCACATTACATGGTGGGATCACTATATGGCACAGCACATGACATGGTGGTCACTGCAAATTACATAGCGGGCATTGCAAGGCACAGCCATGACATGGTGGGCATTGCACATGACATGGTTGGCACTGGATGGCACATCACATGACATGGTGGGCACTGCACATTACATGGTGGGCAATGCAAGGCACAGCACATGACATGGTGGGCACAGCACATTACATGGTGGGCACTGCAAGGCACAGAATGACATAGTGGGCACTGCACATCACATGAAGGGCAATGCAATGCACAGCACATGACATGGTCAGCACAGCGCATTACATGGTGGGCACTGCAATGTACAGCAAATGACATACTGGACACAGCACATTACATGGGGGGCACTGCAAGGCACATGACATGACATGGTGGGCACAACACATTACATGGTGGGCACTGCATGGCATAGCACGTTTCATGGTGGGAAATGCAACTGCACATTACATGTTAGGAACTGCACATGACATGGTGGGCACTGCAAGGCACAGCATGACATAGTGGGCACTGCACATCACATGAAGGGCAATGCAATGCACAGCACATGACATTGTTCAGCACAGCGCATTACATGGTGGGCACTGCAACGTACAGCAAATGACATACTGGACACAGCACATTACATGGGGGGCAATGCAAGGCACATGACATGGTGGGCACAGCACATTACATGGGGGGCACTGCAAGGCACATGACATGACATGGTGGGCACAGCACATTACATGGGGGCACTGCAAGGCACATGACATGACATGGTGGGCACAGCACATTACATGGGGGGGCACTGCAAGGCACATGACAGGACATGGTGGGCACAGAACATTACATGGGGACACTGCAAGGCACATGACATGACATGGTGGGCACAGCACTTTACATGGGGGGCACTGCAACGCACATGACATGGTGGGCACAGAGCTTTACATAGTGGGCACTGCAATGCACATGACAGGACATGGTGGGCACAGAACATTACATGGGGGGCACTGCAAGGCACATGACATGACATGGTGGGCACAGCACATTACATGGGGGGCACTGCAATGCACATGACATGGTGGGCACAGAACTTTACATAGTGGGCACTGCAATACACATGACAGGACATGGTGGGCACAGAACATTACATGGGGGGCACTGCAATGCACATGACAGGACATGGTGGGCACAGAACATTACATGGGGGGCACTGCAAGGCACATGACATGACATGGTGGGCACAGCACATTACATGGGGGCACTGCAAGGCACATGACATGACATGCGGGGCACTGCAATGCACATGACATGGTGGGCACAGCACTTTACATAGTGGGCACTGCAATGCACATGACATGGTGGGCACAGCACATTACATAGGGGCACTGCAATGCACATGACATGGTGGGCACAGCACATTACATGGGGGGCACTGCAAGGCACATGACATGGTGGGCACAGCACATTACATGGGGGGCACTGCAAGGCACATGACATGGTGGGCACAGCACATTACATGGGGGGCACTGCAAGGCACATGACATGACATGGTGGGCACAGCACATTACATGGGGGCACTGCAAGGCACATGACATGACATGGTGGGCACAGCACATTACATGGGGGCACTGCAAAGCACATGACATGGTGGGCACAGCACATTACATAGGGGCACTGCAATGCACATGACAGGACATGGTGGGAACAGCACATTACATGGGGGGCACTGCAAGGCACATGACATGGTGGGCACTGGGCACAAGAGAGCACATGACATGGTGGGCACAGCACATTACATGGGGGCACTGCAAGGCACATGACATGGTGGGCACAGCACATTACATGGGGGCACTGCAAGGCACATGACATGGTGGGCACAGCACATTACATGGGGGGGCACTGCAAGGCACATGACATGACATGGTGGGCACAGCACATTACATGGGGGGGCACTGCAAGGCACATGACATGACATGGTGGGCACAGAACATTACATGGGGACACTGCAAGGCACATGACATGGTGGGCACAGAACTTTACATAGTGGGCACTGCAATGCACATGACAGGACATGGTGGGCACAGAACATTACATGGGGGCAC
Organism: Aquarana catesbeiana; assembly: GCF_042186555.1. Classification (NCBI taxonomy): domain Eukaryota; kingdom Metazoa; phylum Chordata; class Amphibia; order Anura; family Ranidae; genus Aquarana; species Aquarana catesbeiana. Next base: position 40,002,852 of record NC_133330.1, read on the forward strand.
TGCAAGGCACATGACATGCGGGGCACTGCAAAGCACATGACATGGTGGGCACAGCACTTTACATAGGGGCACTGCAATGCACATGACAGGACATGGTGGGCACAGCACATTACATGGGGACACTGCAAGGCACATGACATGGTGGGCACAGAACTTTACATAGTGGGCACTGCAATGCACATGACAGGACATGGTGGGCACAGAACATTACATGGGGGCACTGCAATGCACATGACATGGTGGGCACAGCACTTTACATAGGGGCACTGCAATGCACATGACAGGACATGGTGGGCACAGCACATTACATGGGGGGCACTGCAAGGCACATGACATGGGGGGCACAAGAGAGCACATTACATGGGGGGAAGCAGCAATCTGTCCCCTAGCACAATAATTACACAACATCTCCCTAACAAATGTACTGACCTTATCATAACAGCTAGGAAGATGTCCTTCCTCCCGGGCTCCTGCTGGTTAGGACATCAGCGCCCCTCCCCCAGACACTGAGGATCTGTGTGAGTGAACAGATCCTGTGATAGGGGTCAGGCATCAGCAGAGACAGGACTTGGCTGCACTAACGCCTCCTCCATGTGTGCACAGAGGGCTCCTCTTCCTTCAGGAAGGCACACAGGAATTGACAAGCCACTGCCATGGGCCTATATTGAGGGAGGGGCCTGGAGCTGCAGCTCCACCAGCCCCTATGTTAATCCGGCCCTGGTGTCACTCAGAGCAGCATACAGCCGTGACATTTGTGGGCCTGTCATTGATCTTCATAGGGCTGCTGCACCTGAGCCTCACGGGCAAAGGAATAAGCCAGTTTTTACAATATACAGGCTAAAGCACCCTTGTGTATGAGCGCTTAAGGCCAGTCCGCACCAGAATGTGGTGCAGGAAACCCGTGTTCTGTACGCATTTCCTGCACCGTGTTCAAAATGCACTGCGGTTGTGATCTGCAGTGGGTGTCAATATTAAGTTAACCACTCGCCTACCGGGCACTTTCACCCCCTTCCTGTCTTTTGAATGACAATTGCGCGGTCATGCAACACTGTATGCAAACAAAATTTTTATCATTATTTTGAGACACATGGAGCTTTCTGACGTCACACAAGCGCACCGCTCCAGTGTGAAAAGTCACACTGAAATGAATGGGAGGTGGATTTCAGGCGCTTTACAGGCGATATTTCTAGTGCTAAAACGCCTAAAAACCGCCTCAGTATGAAAGGGGTATAACCGCTTCCGGATCCCTCTAAAGCGGTTTTACTGCTACAGGGTGGCAGGTGTGCGCCGGGTCATGTGTGTGTATATTAACTGGTGCACACCTGCCTCCCTGTAGCAATAAAACCGCTATAGTGCGGCCTTGGAGGGGTTAATGTAAACAGTGTAAGTATCTGAAAGTGATCTGGTTTCAGCCTCCTACCCTCGACCCTCCCGGGTAGAGTCCGCCAGCGGCTCGCTCCCACTGTCACTACACACGGCGGAAGCCAATCGGTGGGTGCCGGGTACTGGATGTCCGCCGGCACCTGCTGATTGTCGGGCAGAAGGACAGGACTGTGATGTGCCTATGTAAACAAGGCAGATCGCTGATCTGACAGGGATAAGGGATGGAGTTTGTCCCTTCAAAGCAGAGAATAAATTCCATCTCTTCCCCTACTCAAAACGCCTTGCACAGTATAGTAAAACACTAGCTAGGCACACAGTTAACAATTGGATCACCCCTGATGTTAACCGCTTCCCAGCCAGTGTCATTAGTACAGTGACAGTGCATATTTTTTAGCACTGATCACTGTATAAAGTGTCACTGGTTCCCAAAAAGTGACAAAAGTGTCAGAATGTCGGCCGTAATATTGCAGTTCCGCTAAGTCACTGATCGCCACCATTACTAATAAATAATATTTAAATAAAACATAGGAAAGAGGAATAGGGACTTTTCAAGCGCAAACATAAACAAAAATTAGAAAAATAGAAAATATTTATTTAGATTTAGATTTAAAATACCGTACATAAGTGAAAATATAAAACCACAGTAAATCAGTAACAAATATCAACAGAAGTATCAACAATTATACTTCTGTTGATATTTGTTACTGATTTACTGTGGTTTTATATTTTCACTTATGTATTTTTAATCTAAATAAATATTTTCTATTTTTCTAATTTTTGTTTATGTTTGTGCTTGAAAAGTCCCAATTCCTCTTTCCTATGTTATTTTTGCAAAAAAAGGGATGTGGCGCCTTAAATTAGTTTTTTCCAACAGACTAGCTCTATAACAGTGATGGCGAACCTTGGCACTCCAGATGTTTTGGAACTACATTTCCCATGATGCTCAACTATACTGCAGAGTGCATGAGCATCATGGGAAATGTAGTTCCAAAACATCAGGGGTGCCAAGGTTCACCATCACTGCTCTATAACTACACTTCTCTGTGGAATATTTAAATAAAAAATCCATAAATCTACCCCATAGTTTGTAGACGTAATAACTTTTGCCCAACCCAATCTATATACGCTTATTGTGATTTTTTTTTTTTTCAACAAATATGTAGCGGAGTACATATTGGCCTAAATTGCTTCTTTTTTTTTTTCTATTGGATATGTTTTATAGCAGAAAGTAAAAAATGTTTTTTATTTTTAAAATTAACTGCCTTTTTTTGTTGAAAGCGTAAAAAATAAAAGCTGCAGAAGTGATCAAATACCAGCAAAAGAAAGCTTTATTTGTAGGGGAAAAAAAAGGACATAAATTATATAACTTGTGGACCGCCCGCCGTCATTATACTTCGGTACTTTGATGTAGAATACCTGGGTTATGGCAGCAGAGTGAGGAGCCGAGTGAAGGAAAGATGGCCCCCGCTCGGCTCCATAACATTGGATGATGGAAGCGACATCAAACGTCAATTCCACCCAATGGTTTTAAAGGGGAATATATATATATATATATATATATATATATATATATATATATATATATATATATATATATATGGATGTATGTATATATTATATTTTTTTTTTACATTTAAGTGTAAATGTGAGATCTGAGGTCTTTTTACATTCCTTGTAATAGGAATAAAAGTGACCCAATATTTTTTTTAAGGACAGTGTAAAAATAAAGAATAAAAAGTAAAATGAATAATAAAAAAAATTTAAAACTCTCCGTCCCGCCGAGCTTGCGCGCAGAACCGAACGCATACGTAAGTCATGCCCACATATGAAAACAGTGTTCAAACCACACATGTAAGGTATCGACGTGATCGCTAGAGCGAGTGCAATACTTCTAGCAAAAAGACCTACCCTGTAACTCAAAACTGGTAAACTGTAGAAAATTTTAAACGTCGCCTATGGAGATTTTTAGGGGTAAAAGTTTGTCGCCATTCCACAAGGGGGCGCATTTTTGAAGCATGACATGTTGGGTATCAATTTACTCAGCGTAACATTATCTTTCACATTATAAAAAAAATTGCGCTACCTTTTACTGTTTGTCTTATTTTTTTTTTTTTTTTATTCAAAAAAGTGTATTTTTTCCCAAAAAAAAAATCGCGCTTGTAAGACCGCTGCGCAAATACGGTGTGACATAAAGTATTGCAACGACCGCTATTTTATTATCTAGGGCAGGGGTGTCAAACTCAATTTCATGTTTGTCCTCAAAAGGCCCGGTTGTATCTGTAAGATTAGATGTCCAGCGCATCCCCTCCCCTTACATTAGATGTCAAGAGCCACCCCACCATCTGAAATTGAGTCCCCTACTCTCCCTAACATCACAGTGCACCCCCCTTTCCTTATGCTGCTGCTGGGAAGAGGCTGGATGCATAGCTCGAAAGCAGAAAGTAGGGGTCTGGAGGAGGACCAGAGGAGGACTGGAGCTCTCCTGCACCTGCAGGAGAGGTGTGAGGGCCACATGAAATGGCCTGGAGGGCCGGATTTGGCCCGTGGGCCTTGTGTTTCACACCTGTGATCTAGGGTGTCTGAAAAAAACATATAATGTTTGGGGGTTCTAAGTAATTTTCTAGCAAAAAAAAAAAAACAGATTTTGACTTGTAAACACAGAGTTTGAAAAATAGGATTGGTCCTTAAGTGGTTAAAGTAACGTAGTGCCGTATCACAAAAAGTGGCCTGGTCATGAAGGGGGGTAAACCTTCCAGAGCGCAAGAGGTTAAAATAATAATTAAATTTATTGATGTATTAATGGTTACTGAGCTGCATTCTTTTGTATCTTTTATATCTCCCTGAAGTTCAGATTTAAATGTTTTATAGGCACTTTTAAAATCGAATTGTAATACTTAGCCAATAGGGTGTTTGCATTTTGGAGATTTGTTTATGTCCCGGATGGTGTCCGATCTGCCGTGTTTGTTGGATGTTGGCAGAAGTGCAGGTTACAGATGTGCTTTGTCCCCAGTCTGTAGACATGAAGTTTTGGTGGATGGTCAGTCTGTACTTCCAGCTTGGCTCCACGAAACATTGAAACTTGATGTTCTGTTGGAAATGTTTAACAATCCTAATCTTCAGTGAGCTAGCCAGGCGTCCTCATGTTGCGTAATAAAAGTTTTGGACGGCGCTCCGTTTATGTTTCATTTTCCGCCTTAATTGAAAATCTTTCACACTGTAAAAAAATAAAAAAAATGAATAAAGCATTCTGAGCACACTTCGTAATTTTTTTTTTTTAAAAGGTCGGTAAACCAAAAATTGGATGGGGGGACGGATTAATGCGACTGAGTCAACTGCTCTTGGCTGCATTTTCCAGGCAGCCTTCCCACAACAACCTCTTCTGTGTTCATTGCAAAACTGAGCAAGGGAGTCTCACTCTTTCTGCTGCATTCTGTGAAATTAAAGATGAACTCCAGCAGATCTATAAAAGACACAAGTCAATGCCGCTCTGTGTTCAATAATACATCATTAAAGTGGAACTACACTTCATCTGAGCACCACAATCCAAAAATGCTATTTCATAAAATTGTAATATTCAAAGCAAACTTCCCCCATCCATCCATGTCTCCATGCTTTATTTTGTTGAGAAATCACTTTGAAAAACACCCCCCCTAGCATTTCTGGCCGTGGCCATCTTGAGTAAGGGCACATGGCACCTGCATATATCCCAACTTTTGAATTTTAGAATGAGGGACACTTCAGGGAGATGTGTGCAGCAGCAAAAAGTAGGTGTGGCCAAACATAGTGGGAGGGGCTTAAGGGCAGTGGTTAAACAACTGGCCACCGACTGCAACCCATTCAAGTGAATAGGGACACTCTGCAAAGCACTACTTTTTTTTTAAATCATACCACACCATACCACATAGTAATACAGTACCATTGGTGGCCGCAAACACACTGCCATTCACAACTAATCACACCCATGTTTGTCTCACAAGGGCAGCATGGTTGCATGCAGTGTGGGAAATGCACACGAAACGTGCCTTTCTTGCACTGTGTTCTTGTGTGAACTAACCCTTAGGGAGAGAGAGAGAGGGAAGGATCACTATGGTATATAGAAGAAAGGAAGGATGGATTACTATGGTACATGAAAGGCAGGAAGAAAGGAGCAATATGGTACATGGAAGAAAGGAAGGAGGGATCACTATAGTACATGAAAGGCAGGAAGAAAGGATCACTATGGTACATGGAAGAAAGGATCACTATGGTACATGGAAGAAAGGAAGGAGGGATCACTATGGTACATGAAAGGCAGGAAGAAAGGATCGCTAGGATACATGGAAGGAAGGATCACTATGGTACATGGAAGAAAGGAAGGAGGGATCATTATGGTACATGAAAGGAAGGTTCACTATGGCACATGGAAAGCAGGAAGGAAGGTTCACTATGGCACATGGAAGGCAGGAGGGATCACTATGGTACATGGAAGAAAGGAAGGAGGAATCACTATGGTACATGAAAAGCAGGAAGAAAGGATCGCTAGGATACATGGAAGGAAGGATCACTATGGTACATGGAAGAAAGGAAGGAGGGATCATTCTGGTACGTGGAAGGAAGGTTCACTATGGCACATGGAAAGCAGGAAGGAAGGTTCACTGTGGCACATGGAAGACAGGAAGGATCTGGCATGGTTGAGAGGTATGCTCATGTAGCATTGTTTTGACCCCATTTTTGCTGACAAACGTGCTGCAAGTGCATGCACTGCATGCAGTTGTGTGGTGTTTTTGGCGCTTCCCCATTTACTTGAATGCGTAGCTACATGTCGGGGAACTTTTTCCATGTGTAAAAAGCATTGCGCTCGCTGCATGTAAACACCCTTATACGCTGCCTATTGCAGCTTAAGAGGGGGCAGTTGGCAGGTGGCAAAAACACAGCTCAACTGCACATTTTTGCCACACCCTCCCCAGCAGCCACACATCTAAATGAAGCCTTAAAGCGGATTTCCACACAAAAGTGAAACTTCTGATTTAAGGACTCCTAAACCCCCGGACATGCCACATTTGGCATGTCCTTTTTTTGGGGGCGGGTACTTAGTTTTGACAGGTACCCAGCTCCCACTTCCACTCGGGCCGCCCCTCCCTCCCTGCAATCTTTGGGGACACACCACAGGTCCCAGAAGATTGCCCGGCCATTCAGGAAGCGCAGCGCGACTCGTGCATTTGCAGTGCGCACCCAGCTGTGAAGCCACAAGCTGTCACAGCCGGGTGCCCACAGTAGTAATGCCGGCGCTGGGGAGTGGCGGAGGGAGAGAACAGAGGCTTTGGACGGCCACATCGCTGGACCATGAGACAGGTGAATGTGTGTCTATTAAAAGTCAGCAGCTACAATTTTTTTTAATAAACACAGAAACGGCTGAAACTCTGCTTTAAAGTGATTCTAAAGGAAAGGATTTTTCTTTTAAATGACAAACGTGTTATATTTACCTGCTCTATGTAATGGTTTTGCACAGTGCAACCCCGATCCTCCTCTTTTTGGTCCCCCCCCAGTGGTCCTGGCTCCTTCCCCCTGCCAATTGCCCCCAATAGCAAGCCTTTTGCTTTAGGGGCACTCGAGCAGGCTCGCTCTTATGCCACGCTCTGCGTATCTATTCACGCACACAGTGCGTGGCTCAGCCCCCCCGGTCTCTCCTAATTGGCTCACTTAATGTGATTGACAGCAGCAGGAACCAATGGCTCCAGCTGCTGTGTTAGCCAATAGGGAATGAGAGACCCCGGAGAACATTGCTGGATCGAGAAGGGGCTCAAGTAAGTATAACGGGGGGGCTGAACGGGGAGCTGCACCCAGAAGATTTTACCGACCAGTGCACGACGATATACGTCGGCACAATGGCACGGCTGCGCACATGGGCTTACAGGTATGCCCCTTTTTAAGACGTGGCATTGCTATGTAAACAAGGCATTTCCCCGTTCTGCCTAGTGACATGACAGAGATCTACTTCTCCCTGTCATTGGGAGCAGTGATCGCTGTCATGTCAGTGGTAGCCCATCCCCCCCACAGTTAGAATCATTCCCTAGGACACGCTTAAAGTGGGGTTCCACCCAAAAAAAAAAAAAAACTACATGAAAAATCCTTAAAAAAAATACAAAAAAACATTTGGATATTTTTTTTTTTTTTACTCACCTCTAAATGCCTGTTGCTAGGGGGTCCCTCGTAGTCTGCCTCTTCCAGTGCCTGGGCTGGTGACATCACTTCCCCCTCGGCACAGGAAGGGCTCAGCTCTGCTCCCTCCCTCCTGTCAATCATCTGGGACCCATTACAGGCGCCGCTCGCACATGCGCAGTGGGTGCCAGGCTGTGAAGCCACAGCCCTGCGCCCACAGTTGCAATGCCGGCACCACTGAACGGAGGGGGAGACGAGCGGAGCTTCTATCCCCCGCATCGCTGGACCCAGTTACAGGTAAGTATCCAATTAAAAGTCAGCAGCTGCAGTATTTGTAGCTGCTGACTTTTAATTTTTTTTTTTTTTTTTTTTTGACTGGAACTCCTCTTTAAAGTGGTGTTCCACCCAAAAAAAATAAAAAATGCATGAATGTGCCAAAAAAAAAAAAAAAAACACATTTGGAAATTTTTTTTTTTTAACTCACCTCTAAATGGCTGGTTTCCAGGGGGTCCCTTGTAGTCTGCCTCCTTCAGTGCCTGGGCTGGTGACATCACTTCCCCTGCTCTGCTCTGCCCCCTCCCTCTTGTCAATCATCTGGGACACGTGACAGGTCCCAGATGACTGAGCGGCCAATCACAGCCGGGCGTCCACAGTTGCAATGCCGGCGCCGCCGAACGGATCGCTGGACCCTGGGACAGGTAAGTGTCCGATTATTAAAAGTCAGCAGCTGCAGTATTTGTAGCTGCTGACTTTTAATTTTTTTTTAAATGGGAACTCCTCTTTACCCCTTGATCACCCCCCTAGTGTTTAACCCCTTCCCTGCCAGTGTCATTTATACAGTAATCAGTGCATTTTTATAGCACTGATCGCTGTATAAATGACAATGGTCCCAAAACAGTGTCAAAAGCTTCCGATGTGTCCACCATAATGTCACAAGCACAATAAAAATTGCAGATCGCCGCCATTGCTAATAAAAAAAAAAAAAATTATAATAAAAATGCCATAAATCTATCCCCTATTTGGTAGATGCTATAACTTTTACGCAAACCAATATACGCTTATTGCCATTTTTTTTTTTTTTTTACCAAAAATATGTAGAAGAATACATATCGGCTTAAACTGAGAAAGAAATGTGTTTTTTTTTTTTTTTGTTTTTTTTTTAATATATATATTTTGGGGACATTTATTATAGCAAAAAGTAAAAAAAATTGCTTTTTTTTCAAAATTGTCGCTCTTTTTTTGTTTATAGTGCAAAAAATAACCGCAGAGATGATCAAATACCACCAAAAGAAAGCTCTATTTGTGGGAAAAAAAGGACGTCAATTTTGTTTGGGTGCAATGTCGCACGACCGCGCAATTGTCAGTTAAAGCGACGCAGTGCCGAATCGCAAAAGGTGCTCTGGTCAGGGAGGGGGTAAAATCTACCGGGGCTGAAGTGGTTAATGCATAAAATGCCGGGTCACAGGGATTTTGGGTTTAATATCGCTACAAAGAAAGATGGGGAGCAGAGGTCACTAAAGGATCCTGCAGAGTAAGTAAATCAATTAGAGACAATGAAGTAATAGATATGCAATAGAGGATTTCAAGGCTCATTATTGAAAGTTCCAGTTTGAATATTGTTGTCTCCTATATGAACCGAGCCAGCTTGTCTCACAAAAGCCCTCATTGTTTTCTGCGGTGCGAGGCGTTTACTTTGACATTTAAATTCCTATCTCCTGCCTTGTCAGAAAACAGTGCAGACATTTACATTCGCTTTCGTCGACTTTTTTGGGGGTTCCGGGCCGCGTTATAGGCCAATCCAGCATCTTATTTGCATGCGGCTGCCTGGGGCACGAGTGCTCCGATGACTTTGGCAGATAATCAAAAATGTTTTGATGTCTGCATAATAATAATGTTGGAAAACATCGCGCCTCTCCGTGCTGTATATACGCTTCAATATCTGCAAATTAAAAAGCTGCGGATCTGTCTCTGCGGAGCTATAAAAGTGAACGCAATGCAAATAAACAATAGCAGATTTAAAGGGAAGCGATCGACTCGAAGTTTACATACAGTGGGGAAAATAATTATTTGATCCCCTGCAGATTTTGTAAGTTTGCCCACTTACAAAGAAATAAAGGGTCTATCATTTTTTATCATAGGAGTATTTTAAATGATAAAGACAGAATATCAACCAAAAATCCAGAAAAAACACGATACAAATGTTCTAAATTGAGTTGCAGGTCAGTGAGTAAAATAAGTATAGCACCCTGATGTTTAGGCAGGGCTGTCATTAAACTTATTTGCCAGGTACCGTATATACTCGATTATAAGTCGACCCGAATATAAGCCGAGGCACCTAATTTTACCACAAAAAACTGGGAAAACATATTGACTCGAGTATAAGCCTAGGGTGAGAAATGCGCAGCTCCTGTAAGTGGAAAAGAGGGTCAACAATGCCCATTTGCAGCCTTACTGTGCCCATTTGCAGCCATAGGTCCCCTGAACTTCAAACTCGGTAGTTAAGGGTTTGTAGATGCCCCCTAGCTGCAGCCAAAATTTGGGGTCCCTGGACCCAAAGGGTCCCGAAATGACATTGCTGCAGATGGACACAGTTGACCGATTTGGGGCCCTGTATCTTGGGGCCACTTAGTGCTAGGAACCCCAAATTTGGTATGCAAACCCAGTGGAACTAGCACCACAATATATCCAAAGCTGGGGTTCCTAGCACAAAGTGGCCCCGAGATATAGGGCCCCAAAAATCGGTTCAGAAAATGTCAAGCACTTTTCTGCAGCAGAGAATGACATTTTCCGAACCAACTTTGGGGCCCAATATCTCGGGGCCACTTGGTGCTAGGAACCCCAAATTTGGTGAGCAAACCCAGTGGAATTAGCACTACATCATATCCAAAGCTGGGGTTCCTAGCACCGTATCTCGGGGCCACTTGGTACTAGGAACCCCAGCTATGGATATGTTGTAGAGCTAGTTCCACTGGGTTTGCACACCAAATTTGGGGTTCCTAGCACCAAGTGGCCCTGAGATATGGGGCCCCAAAGTCGGTTCGGAAAATTACATTTTTTTTGCTGCAGAAAAGTGCTTGACTCGAGTATAAGCCGATGGGGGCACTTTCTCACAAAAAAATGTGCTGAAAAACTCGGCTTATACTCGAGTATATACGATAATAGGTAATGCCTTGGCCAATTGTTAGGAGGTCAATTGTTTTTTGCCCTAATTCTGGAATTGCTGCACTTCTTTCTTCTGTCACTAGATGGCCGGGTATCTGGTGACATTAGAAAAGACAAGGGACATTGCAAGGACAGATTCGGAATGAATGGGGTGTCTCAGCCAATGGGCAGGGATCTTCTTGGGTTCCTTGGCCTGCTGGGAGACCCTATTTATTTGGGTGGAGGCAGGTGATCAGGGGTTCTGTGCCACCTGGACAGTTAAAACCCAGCGGTTTTACAAGTGCACTTTTTTTGGAAAAAATACACTTTTTTAATTAAAAAATAAGTAAAGTAACGGTAAAGTTAGCCCAATTTTTTTTTTTTAGATTGTGAAAGATAATGTTACTCCGAGTAAATTGATACCCAACATGTCACGCTTCAAAATTGCGTCCACTAGTGGAATGGCGACAAACTTTTACCCTTAAAAAATCTCCATAGGCGACATTTAAAAAATTCTGCAGATTGCATGTTTTGAGTTACAGAGGAGATCTAGGGCTAGAATTATTGCTCTCATTCTAATGATCACGGCGATACCGCACATGTGTGGTTTGAACACCATTTTCATATGCAGGCGTTACTCACGTATGCGTTCGCTTCTGCAAGCGAGCTTGGCGGGACGGGGCGCGTTTTAAAATTTTTTTTTTTCTTATTTATTTTACCTTTTATTTTTTATTTTTACACTGTTCTTTAAAAAAAAAAAATGTGTCACTTTTATTCATATTACAGGGAATGTAAACATTCCGTAATAGAAAAAAAGCATGACAAGACCTCTTAAATATGTATCTGGGGTCAAAATGACCTCAGATCTCATATTTACACAAAAATGCAATAGAAAAAAAAATGGCCCTTTTAAGAGCTATGGGTAGAAGTGACATTTTGACGTTGATTCCGCCTTGCAGTCGTATGGAGACGGGTGGGGGCCATCTTCCCCTCACTCGTCCCCATACCCAGCAAGGACAATAAAAGTGTCCGATAAAAGTGATCTCGTGACAAATCCGCCGCAGAGACCACTATTATCGGAAACCGGACCGCCCGCCGAAGAAGAGGATACAAGTTAGGACGTATATGGACGTGCGGCGGTCCGGAAGTGGTTAATTAAAATAAAAAACCTTATACACCGTATTGTGAAACCTGCCTTTACACGCACATGAACTTTAATGGCATCCCAGTCTTAGTCCGTAGGGTTCAATATGGAGTTGGCTCACCCTTTGCAGCTATAACAGCTTCAACTCTTCTGGGAAGGCTGTCCACAAGGTTTAGGAGTGTGTTGAGCTGGATTTTCCTGCTCTGCTGAAGGAATTCTCTACCGTACATTGTTCCTGAGCTGGAAGAACGTCCCGTAGACCTTGGCTTGTGATGAAGTCTTATGCCCTGTACACACGATAGGATTTTCCGACAACAAAACCGTGGATTTTTTCCCGAAGGATGTTGGCTCAAACTTGTCTTGCATACACACGGTCACACAAATGTTGTCGGAAATTCCGAACGTCAAGAACACGGTGACGTACAACACGTACGACGAGCCGAGTAAAATTAAGTTCAATAGCCAGTGCGGCTCCTCTGCTTGATTCCGAGCATGCATTTGACAGAGCGTTTTGAAATTGCCGATTCAGATTCAAGACGCCCAGGTATGAAGGGAGCCTCAGCATCAAGATTTGTGACCATTGGCCGGACTGGTTAAGGCAGCTTATATCATAACTGACTGGGCAGCCACCAGCCCCATGGTGTGGAGCTCTATCAGGGGTGGGCTAATTTTGTGAATTCTTCTTATACCGTGTACACACGGTCGGACTTTCCGGCAGGAAAAGTCCGACGGAATCTTTTCAGTGGACATTCCGATCATGTATGGGCCTCATCTGACTTTTTTTTTTTTTTTTTTTTGAAAATTCTGACGGACCTAGAAATAGAACTTTTTTCAAATCTTTCCGACTGAATCAGTTCCTATCAGGAAAACCGCTCGTCTGTATGCTGTTCCGACGGACCAAAAACGACGCATGCTCTGAAGCAAGTACGAGACAGCAGCTATTGGCTACTCGCTATTGAACTTCCTTCTTCTAGTCCCGCCGTACGTGTTGTACGTCACCGCATTCTTGATGGTCGAACTTTGGTGTGAACGTGTGTAGGCAAGACAGTTTCAGCAGAACTACGTCAGAACTCCGTCATAAAAACGTTCAGAGTTCATTCCGACGGAAAAAACGGTCGTGTGTACGCGGCATAAGGATGGATCTTTGGGTTCACCTCGCCATGGGCCTGGGCAGGCAGCTCCAATTTTCTGAGTGCTGGCTTAGTTACTGTTCATGTATCATTCACATGTGCTCCCTTAGGCCCCCTCTAAAGCCTGGTACACACTAAATCAGAAGACCTTTTTTTGTCATGCCCCTTTGACAAAAGCCGGTCAGACCGGCTGCTGTACACACGACCTGAATGTCGGCCGGTTTCTATTGAACCGCCCGATATTCGGCCGTGTATGGCCCTAAAACTTATTGGCTGTCATATGTGATGGGTGACATCACTGGCCAATAGAAAGGGGCAGGATGAGGAGGGTTTTTTGACAGGGAAGCTGTGTAGACTGTTAGGTAATCGTCGGGTTTTGTCACTCCCCTGAGCACCAACCATCTGGAGGTGTCTACTTTATGGGCCAAGGAACACCATACAAGGTAAGTTGAGAGTAAGATAAGAGTTAACAGAGAAACATTTCCACTATTGTGCAACTTTAGTTTTGTTTAGTGGACCAGTGTGTTTATAGCTAGTGTTCCGTAGTTCTATAAACTTCAATTAAAGGCATTATTCGTCATGTCAGAAGTATTTCATCTGGCCTTCTGGCAGACCCCTATGTGCTAACCCCAAGCCAGTCATCTGGCCCCAATTTGTGTACAATTGTAGCTGCAGTCTGTAGAGATGCGTGTAATGAAACGTTCTGTGCCGCTGACTGAACAAATAAAGGAGAAGGGGCTGTACAGAGAAGTTTTTGGCACCTGCTAGAGCTCAAATTAAAATCTAAAAGTGATACAGGGAGGACAGCCTGCCAGATTTAAGCTTCAGTTCTACCAGATGTTACTGTAGTGCACCAGTCTGGGAACCCCTTTCCTTATCTGTTTGTAAATTACAATCAGTGTTCCCAGACACACTCCCTGTGCTGTTTCTCACATACAGAAAACCTGCTGTATTAGGAATCATTTACACTTGCGGTTGAGGGATGAAGAAACCCCATGGTTGAGCCGTGTTTTGCCACGCTGCCTAAATCACACTCCCTGTTGCTGCACATGGTGTAGCTGTGATGCTTTGCATCGAGGCAGCCTCAGGAATTATACCCCATGTTGCCCCCCCTTTCTTTTCTTTTCCATTATGTGGACCTGCTTTCCCAGTGTTCCTTTGCCTTTCTTGCCCTGTTGCTCTAACAAAGCAGAGCTTTGAGATGCATTTTATATATATATATATCTATATCATCATTGGTGTTGGCTGGAGGAATAGTGCCACATCAATGGGGTCAGTGGGAGAAATCGTGCCCCCCCTCATTCATGTAAGTTGGAGGAATCATGCCCCATTATTGGTATCCATTGGAGGAACAGTGCCCTATTGATGTTGTCAGTGTAAAGAATAGTGCCTCATCATTGGTGTCAGTTGGAGGGATAATGTCCCACTGATGGTGTCCAGTGGGAGGAATAGTGCCCCATCGATGGTGTCAGTGGGAGGAATGTCGCCCCCTCATTGGTTTCGGTTGGAGGCGTGGGGCTTCATCATTGGTGTCAATTGAATTAATAGTGCCCGATTGATGGCGTCACTGGGAGGACTAGTGCCTTGTCATTGGTTTCTATGCAGAGCTGCACCAGATTTTGCACTTTCCAGTTTTAGAAAATCAGCTCCATTGTTCCAACTTGTCTGTTCCTTAAAAAGCCAGAGTTAACTTGTCTACCTGCTCTTCTTCCTTTCTCTATGATATAAACATGAACATTTGGCCCAGTCCAGTCTGCATGGTTATGGATCCCCTGGCTGGGAAATAACGTAAAGGGCGGTTGGGTTGCTTCTCCATGTTTGTACATCCTCCAGTATCTTATGGACCTCCTGGCTGGGAAACTACGCAAAGGCCGGTTGGGTTGCTCCATGCATTTCCATGCAACGGAACGGGCGTGGCCATGTTGGATTTTGGCCATTATGCCAGGTCCCTGGGCAAGTCTCCTCCGACTTGTCCCGTGACAGACCTTTTGGTTGGGAAACAACGTAATAGCCGGTTAGGTTGTTCCTCCATCTTTGAACACCCTCCAGTAACTTAATCCAGCTTTGTAGATGAAAGCAGGTTGTCATCTCCACAACTGTCCATCCAGGAAGTACTTTGTAGATGAAAGCAGGTTGTCATCTCCACAACTGTCCACCCAGGAAGCACTTTGTAGATGAAGGCAGGTTGTCATCTCAACAGCTGTCCATCCAGGAAGGATTAAAATCCAGTTTCGTAAATCGATGATCTTTACGTAGTCTTCAGCAGATGATAATGAGACTTTATCATGTCCTCATCAGAGGATTCTGAGATTGATCCTCTATTACTTTGGTACGTAAGGCTCTTTTATCTGTCAAATCCTCAAAATAGAAATCGAAAGGATTTCCGTTTACCCATGGTGGAATCAATGTTTTCACCAAGCTGCCTCTCGCTGCAGAGGATGACACTTGATAAACAGCTTGTCTAAGCAGATGTGAGGGATGGAACGTTTTATACGGCGGTAATTGATCGATCTGCCAGAAGGAAAATGGATACAAATGTGCTTTTTGATTTTTTTTTTTTTTCCCTCTACTTCTGGTAATGGTGAGGGGGAGAGACGCTGCACAAATTCCTCCTATATTATAGACCTTGGTTTTTTTTTTTGGTTTTTTTTTCCTGCACTTTTTTTTTTTTTTTTTTTTTATCTCTGCAGCCTTTGCAACCAAGCCAAGAAGAACTCCGGGCTGATTACAAACCTGGTTAGATTGTTCTTTAAGAAAAACTCCAGCCAAAAAATAATAAGACAAAAAGTGACTAGCCCATTAATTGAGTACTAGTATGTCATACCCTTACATTATCAGGCCATTTTTCAATGCTGTGATACTTTGACTGACAATTACTTGGTGATGCAGCATGCTACCCAAATGAATGAATCTTTTTGTGGTGGTAAAAACCTGATGGCCTGACTGCCTGTCCTATTTCTTGATGCCCTAAAATGCAAAGACAGTACAAACACCCCCAGAACCAGCTGTTTTTGAAAAGTAGACACCCCACGTAGATCTAATTTGTGGCCAAAATTTTATAAAAAACAAAAAACATGCTGGTATTGAGGTAGTTAAAAGCCACCCACTGAAGCCAAGTCGTAGCATAAAAGTAGCCCCTCTTCCCAATCATTGGTGGTCAGCGACATGTCAACCTCCCCCCACAATCATTGGTGGTCAGCGGTACTTTAATCTTGCACCCCCTCCAGTCTTAAAAAAATGATCCTACAATCATTGGTGGTCAGTAACACTTCAGCCCCCCACCATGATTCACAAGCCTTCCTCTGCTGCCTTTCTCCTTCCCTCCATCCTTTCATCTATTAATCAGGCTGCAATCCTCCGTTGTGACAGAAAGGGGAGGGCTCTCAAATGTAAAGTCAGTGTTTATGTTTGTGATCACTGTGATTGGTTATCACAGTGATCACAAGGCATAGAGCCACTTTGGCTAGCTCTGTGCATTTTTCCTATGATCTGCACTAATCTGATGTCTAATGACAGCTTGATCAAAGGCATTCAAAGGGCACACTGGACACCCATGTGTCTTTTCTGCAGTGCAGTTTATAAATGGTGATCCAGAAAGTTTAGTCCAGCTATCTGCTGTTATGTTTTTTTTTTTACAACATAGAGGTAATAAGGTGGGTAAAATTCAGCAAAACTACAGGTAATGTAACTTTATTGACTGATCCTTTACCAAATACCCATTGTGTTTCTTGTACAGCAATCTTCATTAGTGCTTATGTAAACTTATGCTGGAAAAATGTTCTTTTTGATGTCTTACTCCCTTTCTGTGTCTATACTAATTATTTGTTTGACACAAATGTAGTCCATTATGCAACATTTTAATCTGTACAAGTATTATTCAGCTTTGTAAAAAACTAATACAACTTTATACCACTAAAAGATAAAATACCAAAAAAAAAAAAAAAGCTTTTGCTTCCATATTTATTTTCAATCCAGAAATCTCCCCCTGCAGTTTTTTTTATTTCTGCCACTAGGTGTCATCAGTTTGATGGCCAGCATAATTTATGCCACTTCCTCTGAGCCCAGGTCATCCTGGACCTGCCCCAGTCTGTGACGGGACAGTGAAAGGAGAAGTAACACAGGGATGAGCTTACTTGTTTGTCACTCTGCTTTCTCTTCCTATCAGTATGCTTTTTTTTTTTTTTTTTTTTAGCACATGAACTGATTGGCTCCTTGTGCTGCTTCTTTCTCTCACACTCCAGGCCTTGCTGTACAGGAACTACAAAAGGCTGTAACCTAGGGAAATTCCAGCACAGGACGCGGGGCGAGGGATAGAAACAGCTGCAAAGTCTGGATTTAAAGTGAAGTTGCTTTGGCTTGTATGTACAAAGGATAGGCTCTCTTTAAGCCCATCTATTATTTATGAATAGATGCCTTTCGCATGATGGCACAATCCTTCAGAAAATATCTGCAGGTTGTTAATCCAGTAGCGAGGCGTATGGCTTTTATCACCCAACAGCTCCTTCTAATAATTCACGGTGTAACACTAAAAAGCTGCAAGGTAAATACTAATTCACATAAACGAGCTCATCCAATATTTATACCCCTCTGAAACAGGAATTTAATTAAGACCTAAGCTCTTCTCTACACGTATTGATACTTGGCGTTGCGTGCTAATTGGGAAACCGTCAGAAGGTAATTCTACATAACACAGAGTATTAAACGTATATCATGGAGCCAGTGACTGCCACTTGAATTCATTCTCTAAATGATCCCTTCTATCCAAAAGGGACTGATACTCTAAACCAGGCTTTCAAAACTTTGTACTGGAGCCTCACCAAGGCTAGGTTCAGACCTTTGCGTGTCAGGAACGTGCCCAAACTCTGCGTTCTCCTGACATGCTGCACTTTAGCAGATGCCCAGTAGTATCATTCATTTTTAATGGCACCCCCACGCATCTGCAAAACGCGTGCGCCAAACCACATGGTGCCATTTTCAGATAAGAGTCAGGGACGACTTTTCTAAATTTCTCGCAGGTAGGGCAGCCCATTGACATAAATGGGCTGACCTACACGTGATGCTCAGGAATTCATGAAAAATGGGCCCATGGTGGCACCTGTATGGGTGTGAGCCAAGCCCAAGGGCCCATTCACACCATTTGCTGTGCCAACACAAGGTCAAGGCAATTTGTCTTGTTTTCTATGGTGTTAGTTTACACCAGTGGTCTCCAAACTGCAGGCCAAATGTGGCCCATTGCTTGCCTCTATCTGGCCCATGGGGCACTGTTTCTGCCGCTGATACAAGGCACCCTTTCTGCCGCTGATACAAGGTACTGTTTTTTCCACTGATGCAAGGCACCGTTCCTCCCGCTGATACAAGACACATTTTTTTCCACTGATGCAATTGATTTGGCACCAATCCTTCCACTGACCCCAACAGAGGGGAACCATTCTTCCCACTGATATTATTATATTAAATTAGTGATGCACTGAAATTTTAGCCACCAAAAATTATCGACCGAAAATAGGGTTATCAGCGTTATGCCGATAGAAAAAAAAGTGCCAATAATGGCGCCCAAAACACACCATTTTGGAATATACGCATAATAGGTCACGTGACTCAAAAACTGCATCAAGAATGCAACACGGGTGCGTTTTTGATGTGTTCTTGCGGTTTCAATGGGGAGGTGCGTTCTTCGTGAGTTTTCTTTTTAACCTACCAAAAATGCAGCAAGCAGGATTTTTAACACGGCAACGGAAGCTCAACGAATCAGTGTGAAGACATACCTAGAATTTAAAGGAATGCATTTTTCTTGAGTTTTTCTTGTGCTAAAGCTGCCGATAATGGCTGACAATAAATTCATATTCATTTAAATGAATCATATTAATTAAAAAGTTGAATACAATACAATTATGTATACAAATATATAAAACAAAAACTTCGGTTTCGGCCAAGTGCATCCTGAAGTTTCGGTTTTGGCACCCGAGTTTTCATTTCGGTGCACCACTAATATAAATAATAGGGCACTAATTTCAATGATGGGGCACTATTCCTTCCATTGACACCAATGATGGGGCAGTATTCCTCCCGCTGATACAAATGATGGGGCACTATTCATTCCATCCACTGATATAAATGATGGGGCACTATTGTTTCCACCACTCACACCAATGATGGAGCACTAATCCGAGCCCCCCTCCCTCCATTAGAACGGAGCTCTGTCTTGGTTACATAGGCAGAGCTCCATTCTGTGTCTCTGCCTGACGATCGCCGTGTGTCGACGGACATCCATTGCAGACATTGATTGGATTCTGCTGAGTAATCACAGCAGAAGCGACACGTCCTTAACCTCCCTGGCGGTATGATTATTTCGGATTTTAGGTGCTGAAAGCGGTACCATTATTTTGCATGGAAATTTGGCGTTTTATATTGTAGGTCTGTAAATCTTAACAATAACACACTTAAATCTGTCCAAACCAGAGTCTAGTAGATATCCCGGGTATGATAAAGTTTGAAACACAAAAACATAAATTATAATATAATAAATAAAAATAAATAATTAAAAAAAATTTAAAAAAATAGTAATAAAATAAATTTCCCCACAATTCACTATCGCTCAATTCTGCAAGTGTTCTAATTTACTATCGCTGTTTTCTAGCTGGTCTAAAGCCACTTTTGACGTAAAGGGACACTTTTTGGTTGCTATGGACAATCTCCAGTTTCCAGGCAGAAAGAACAGTATATATCATGTAAAACTGCATGCAGGGCATGGGCCAGAGCACTGGGGACAAAAGGGATGTGAAATCATTTCATACAGTACTGTAATATTACAGTACTGTATGTGTTATGATTTTGACAGTTTTTTTAATTTGCCGCCAGGCTCCGCCCCCGTGCGTCGCGCCGCTCGCAGGGAACGGAGCCTGGCACGGAGAGGCTTCGGAGGAGGACGGAGCCCTCGGACACAGCGGGGGACATCGCAGGATCCCGGGGACAAGGTAAGTAAAGCCGCCCCAGGATCCTGCAATGCGATCCCGAGTGTGGCTCGGGGTTACCGCTAATGGTACTGAATTTTAACCCCGAGCCACACTCGGGAAAACCGCCAGGGAGGCTACGTAGATGTGTGTTAATATATGTGTGTGTGTGTATGTGTGTATATATATATATATATATATATATATATATATATATATGTGATTCTACACAAGAGGGCCGCCCTGTAGCAGTATATCTGTTATAGGGTGGTCCTTAAAGCGGAGTTCCACCCATTTAAAAGTCAGCAGCTACAAAAAGTGTAGCTGCTCCCTTTTAATAATCAGACACTCACCTGTTCCACGGTCCAGCAATGCGGTCGCCCGAAGCCTCACTCCTCTCCACGGCAACTTGCGTTCGACTCGAAGCTCATCCCTACTGGTTATTGACAAGTGTGCCAGGCCTTTGAGACAATCTTCTCCGGCTCATCCCATGACAGTATATGAGATTTTTTTTTTTTTTTTTGAAAGCCCATGGCGTGTGAAACACACTCAAAAACTTCACCTGGTGCCACACATAGAGAGTGAAACACAAAAAAGTGCAACAGGTACACAAGCCCTCTAAAATCAGAGGGCCTTGCCCTGAATCCCCAGGCCGTTAGGCTCCTGATGGGGACAAGGGTACTTACACTTGGTCCATCTGGCCGAAACCAGACGGACCCCTTTCTGTGGAGGGCCTGCCGAAACAGACCCATCCAAGTACTCGGTGGGGCTCCCCCGAAAGGAGACCCTATGAGATAGGGCGAACTAAGCCAAAAGGCCATGTCCACCTCCTCCCAAGACTTTCAGGGCAGGCCCGAGGACCTGCAACCCTACAAATCACACAGTACAACAAACCGTGTACAACACAAAGATACAAAAAGTGACACACAAAGGAAATAAATAAAAAGAAAGTGCGGGAGAAGGAAGTAGAGGAGAGTGAAAATGTGGCCATTGTGCAATACAATGGCCAGGCCCTCCGGCCAGGAATAAAAAATTCCTCCGGTCCCAGCCAAAAAGCCTGGCCCAGGAGGCAGGCGCAAAAAAAGCGTGTAATGGTTTAGTGACCGTGGTGCCACAAATCAAAGTGACCCTCACTCACAGTGATTTTATGGCACCCCTGGACTGCCACTCCAGGGGCACATACACCACAGGCTTTCGGTACAAGCCCTGACCAACAACCCAGACCACAGCAGCCCCCACCCCAGCCAGGAAGGCCTGAAGTTCTGGAAGCTTGGTGAGAGCCCTTTGCCATCAGGCCCCACCGTCGCTCCCATCACTCCTACCTAATTACATTTGGGGAATACTAACCGCTCCTCCCCCTCCAGCTAGAGAGGAGCCATTGTTCTCTCCCGAAAAATTGACCGAAGCTAGAGCTACCCCAATCTAGGTCAGAAGACCAGGGACCCGACCCTCTGGGTCAGACCCAATGCAACACCCATCCTCACCAGGAGCACCCTTTCGCACGGCACGGACTCGGCCCTGCTGACGCCAGCAAAGGACGTCCAAACCCCGGCACTGCCGAACCGCCCTTCCAGGTCCAATGACACCATTGGATTTGCATGTGCCCTCCCCACACTCGGGAGTTGCACAGCGCCTCCTCTGGAAACTGATAAGAACAGATACTACACTTGATCTTAGCCAAAAGGACGGAGAAGCAATAATCACACCTCAGGTGAACCTCATTGGCTATGATACTGCCACTGCGCAATGACAGTATATGAGATGTTAGTGATTAGGTGTATGTAGAATTTAACAATCATTTAGATGCTTATGACAATTTTGTATGTTTTGTGTACTCGGTATTTGCCCCACTTACGTGTAGCTTTTGTTGGTCAGAAATTGCTGATCAGTGTTTCACTTTGAAGATGAAGGGTTGCTTTGTGTCCTGTTTGATGCAACGTTGTTTTTCAGGCTCCTTCCTGTTTGTAACGTAATTCCTCAGTCAACTGATAATACAATACAGAGGGGAAAAAAGTGACTTTTTGCCAACTTGGAGAGGAAGTTACGTGTCTATTGTTGTCTTTGGATGAAAACAATGAGATGAATTGTGGTGTAGGAGGAAGAGTAGCTGCACCTTTTATAAAGTTAGGCTGTAGAGTAGTTGAAGGCTAAAACAAAAAAACACATTGGGTATATTTGATCCACGCAAGTGCAGGCTGGTTGTATCGATCTACTGATCGACTTCAGTACAACCAGCCTGAATGGTTCTTTTCATATGATTATCACCAAAACCTATAACCAGCATTAGCTGGGAAACCTCCCACTGTCAGAATACAATAGTGCAGCAGGAGGGATTCCCCCATCAACAATGTGTTGATGGAGGAATCGAACAATTTTTTTTTTTTTCCTTCAACCCCGAAAAAGAAAAAAGCTTAAAGCGGTGTTCCGCCTGGGGAAAAAATAGAAATAACAGTCAGCAGCTACAAATACTGCAGCTGCTGACTTTTAATATATGGACACTTACCTGTCCAGTGAGCCCGCGATGTCTGCACCCCAGCCGATTTTTGGATCAGCTCTTGGGTGCTGCCGCCGCCATTTGTCTTAAGGGTTCCCTACTGCGTTTGCGTGAAGCGCGCTGCTCTAACTGGCCCAGCAGGGGAGGAAGGAGGAGGGGGGCCGAATTTCCAAAGGGACAGCGCCGCGCCACTGGCTCCCGGAAGTAGGGATGGGTACCTGTCAAAACAGGTACCCCTTTCCCCCCCTGAAAGGTGCCAAATGTGGCACCGGAGGGGGGGAGGAAACAGGTAAGTGGAGGTTCCACTTTTGGGTGGAACTCTGCTTTAAAGTGGTCCCTAAAGCAGGGGTCTCAAACTGGCGGCCCTCCAGAAACAACAAGTCCCATGAGGCATTGCAAGGCTGACAGTTACAAGTATGACTCCCACAGGCAGAGGCATGATGGGACTTGTAGTTTCACAACAGCTGGAGGGCTGCCAGTTTGAGACCCCTGTCCTAAAGCCTCAAGGTTTTTATCTTTAAAGTGTTTGTAAAGGATCTTTTTTTTTTTTTTTTTAGAACAAACATATCATACTTACCTCCACTGTGCAGCTCATTTTGCACAGAGTGGCCCTGAACCTCATCCTCTTCTGGGGTCCCCCGGCGGTTCCTCCCCAAATCAGATAACCCCCTAGGAGAAGCACTCTCCCGGGGGGGGGGGGGGGGTTGCCTTGCAGGCACGCTCCTGAGTCCAGCATTTGCGTTCACAGACACGAATGCTGAACTCGGCCCCCGGCGCCCTTGTCATTGGATTTGATTGACAGCAGCGGGAGCCAATGGCTGTGCCGGGAACCCGTGGAGAGAGGGACAGCGTGTCCCCGCCGAAGAGATGAAGGGGCTCAGTTAAGTAAAACGGGGGGGGGGGGGTGACTGCCAGGTGTTTTTTCACCTTAATGCATATGATGCATTAAGGTGAAAAAACACAAGAGTTTACAACCCCTTTAATGCATTCTATGCATTAAAGTAGGACGATGGGCAAAACTTTTTTTTTTTTTTCATTTTGGATAGAGCAAGGGAGGGTTATAACACCCGTCAGATTTTTCTTTGCCATCTGTGGCCCATTGGGAAGATTTATCTTCACTTCCTGTCCCATAGCCAAACAGGAAGTGAGAGGAAATCTTTGCGATTTACAGGAATTTCTTGGGGACCCCAGGTCACCAGAACTAGTGCCCCCATTGGAAGATTTCCCCCTTTTGGGACAACCCAAAATTTGAGATTTTCTTTACTTTCACTTTCAATTATAATGGTAAACAAAAAAATAGAGAGGATGAATCTCCCTACAGGCGGCACAGGCAGCAATAAAAACTGACAGGTGTTCTAAGCCCTCTCCACTCTATCCAAAACGAAAAAAAAAGTTTGCCTTTAATTATACTGTATGTTAAAAAACCCTATGTACTGCAGGAACCTCCCCTTATCCCTACCTAAGCCCGATCCAATGATGTGCACGAGAGCTGTCTCTCTCCTTATTGGGTAGATGAGGAGTGATTGTAGCAGCAGCCATTGGCTCCCGCCGCTGTCAATGAAATGCCATGACGAGGGAGCGAGGCAGAGTCGCCCGGGCTGTGTCAATAGACGCAGACTGGGCGGCTTGGGAGCAAGCACGCATGGGTGCCCCCAGGGAAAGTGGCTTTCCCTGGGGGCACTCGCTGAAGAGGAGGGGCCTGGAGCACCAGCATGGGGATCCCAGAAGAGGAGGATCGGGGCTGCTCTGTGCAAAACGATTGCACAGAGCAGGTAAGTATAACATGTTTGTTATTTTGGTTTTAAAATAACCAAAGGTTTATAATCGCTTTAATGTATGGCCAGACTAAAGCCCAGTACACACTATTATTTTTTTGTTCAATCAGCAGGCTGAGCAAAAAAAAAACTGAGAGCTTGGGAAGAGCCGATGTACTAACTATGCAATGTTAGTACAGCGATCTCCCCCACTGAGCTATTGTATTCTGACAGGAGGGATGGCCAGAACAACCCCAGTCAGCACTCTCTGCCATTGACTGATGAGGGCGCAGATCAGATGCTGATCGGCAGACCTTTTTGTTAGTCATGCCCCTTTGATAGAAGCCAGCCCAGCTGCTGTGTACCCGGGCCAAATGTCGGACGGTGTCTTTTGAACCGGCGATGCCACCCAATATTCGGCCTGTGTGTACTGGGTTTTAGGCTGAGTTGACATTAACCCATGCTAGTCTGCAGTGGATCACTTTTCAGAGCGTGGCAAAGCACGCTTTTCTTTTCGTCGTTGTTAAAGAAGAATTCCAGGCATGGTATAGTTTTACAGCTTGGACCAATGTAACTGTATATACCATAACTGGCTAATGCCCGGGAAGCTGAAATCTCCAAAATAGACACCACTATTTCAGTGATCTCCACTTGCTTCTGTGTCCTGTCCTGTGCCAAGCGACCGACCTGATACATTGTGAACACAGGAGGTGGGCCGCTCAGCAGGGGCGCCATTCACAGAATGCTTTGTATTCTCTGAATTAAAGTGGTTGTAAAGGCACAAGTTTTTTTACCTTCATGCATTCTATGTAGGGTTGTCCCGATACCACATTTTTAGGACCAAGTACAAGCACCGATACTTTTTTTCAAGTACTCGCCGATACCGATTACCGATACTTTTTTTTTTAATGTCACGTGACAATGTTTTTTTTTTTTGTTTGTTTTTTTTTTTTAACAGTGCTTTTTTCTTGTGGTGGTGGTGGTGGGGGGGGTGAACGGTGTATGTGTGTGTGTTTTTTTTTTTTTTTTTCATTTACAATTTTTATTTTTTACAATAATTTTTTTTTATTCTTTATTGCAATATGTGTTTTTTTTATTTTTTAATCAGCCCTGTTGGGGGGCTTTGGTGAGATATCAGGGGTCTTAACAGACCTCTGATATCTCCCCCTTGAGACAGAGAAAGAGACCGAGGATAGAGATTCCCCAGTCCCTTTCTCTGCAGCCTCAGCTGCACTGAGAATGAATGGAGAGAAGACAGCGGCTCCTCTCCATTCATAAACTGACACATCGTAATCACAGGAGATTACAATGTTTCAGTTATATGAATGGACAGAGTCAGCTGACTCTGTCCATTCACAAAGGAAGGAGGAGGAGGACGGCGGAACGGAGGGGGAGATTGGAGGGGGACAGAGAAGGAGAGGGGAACGGAGGGGGACAGCGGAGAGGCACAGAGAAGGAGAGAGGAACGGAGGGGACAGCGGAGGGGGACAGAGAAGGAGAGAGGAACGGAGGGGACAGCGGAGGGGGACAGAGAAGGAGAGAGGAACGGAGGGGGACAGCGGAGAGGCAAAGAGAAGGAGAGAGGAACGAAGGGGGACAGCGGAGGGGGACAGAGAAGGAAAGAGGAACGGAGGGGGACAGCGGGGAGGCACAGAGAAGGAAAGAGGAACGGAGGGGACAGCGGAGGGGGACAGAGAAGGAGAGAGGAACGGAGGGGACAGCAGAGAGACACAGAGAAGGAAAGAGGAACGGAGGGGACAGCGGAGGGGGACAGAGAAGGAGAGAGGAACGGAGGGGGACAGCGGAGAGGCAAAGAGAAGGAGAGAGGAACGGAGGGGGACAGCGGAGGGGGACAGAGGAACGGAGGGGGCATGGAGGAGGATGCAGTGACAGTCAGCGGTGAGCGATCACCGCTGTATGTCACTAAGCCGCTGAAAGCCGATGGGGGAGAATCTTGTAACTCCCCCACACGCCGATCACAGCTGTCCTCTAGGTATCGGGGGAAGCATCGGGAGCATTTGCCCGAGTACAAATACCTGGGCAAATGCTCGGTATCGGTTCCGATACCGATACTAGTATCGGTATCGGGACATCCCTAATTCTATGCATGAAGGTAAAAAACCTTCTGTGGGCAGCAGCCCCCCAGCACCCCCTAATACTTACCTGAGCCCCATCTCGATCCAGCGATGTCGGATCCTTGCCTCTCCGGGACTCGCACTCTTGATTGGCTTTTGGCGCTGTCAATCGCAGCCAGTGAGCCAATCAGGAGACAGAGGGGGCAGGGCGGAGCCGCAGCTCAGTGTGTGAATGGACACTCCGAGTACACAGCGGACATTTTCCAACGGAGTTACTTCCGGGTTCGTGCCTCCGGCGCTGTAATTGGCTGGTGCAGCGATGACATCACTCCCGCGCATATGCGCGAGAGCCAACGGTCACAGCACGAGTCCCGAAGAAACAGCACCAGCAGCGCATATACTGAATATCTCCTAAATTGTGCAAGTTTAGGAGATATTCAAGGTACCTATAGGTAAGCCTTGTTATAGGCTTACCTGTAGGTAAAAGTGGTGTAACAGGGTTTACAACCACTTAAAAGCAAATTGTTCTCTGAATGAACAAGGTGGAGAACATGACGTCACAGAGAGATGAGCTCATCACTGTGCTGCTTCTTATTTCACTGTTCAGTCACAGGCTGGGGCGGGTCTTGGACAGTTTGGGTTTCGAAGAAGGTTGAATGATGCTGGTTATTAGACTGAGAACATCTTATGGAAGAAAATCGGTACTGCTGTGGAAAGCTCCAGATTGAAAGTGAATAGTGCCACAAAAGCTGTTTTTTTTATTGGCTATTATTGAGCTATTAATTTTCATCTTGGTATATTTGCTGGAGTTTTGCATTAAGATTAAATTATATATGCAGCCAAAACATTTTTAGTTAGTGATAGTTTTTAGTTGCTCCCTATTAGAACATTTCCTCTCACCTGCTTCCCCCTTTTGAATATTTTACCATTTTCTGTCTCAATAACGGTGGTCACCAGAACAAACAGAGAATAATTCTCTCCAGTAAGAACCTGACAAGGGTTCTAACTCTTCCTTACTGTTTCCAAAATAAAAAAACATGGGCTTGACTAAAGATACGCAGTAAGGTAAGCTTGAAGTTTCACTAGTGTACCGAATTTTGTGGTTTTAGCCCATGGCAAGCACCTTCAGGTGCCAACATGTTGAATTCCTTTTGCATTTTAGCTCCTCGGGGGCTTGAAATCCAGTGCTTCTCTGGTATGCATAGCTCCCTGGGTCAACAGCTTCAAAGCCTGGCAAAGTTGACAAGATTTAAAGGTGGGAGGAACAGGGTAAGGCTTTTTAACCCATGAAACCTGTAAGCTGTGCAGATCATTTCTGGTTAGTAGTATGTTGGGTTCTCTAGGAATAGGAATATACTTCAGAGCAGCCTTTCTCAATCTTTTTACCCCCAAAGAAATCCTTGAAATAATTCTCAGGTCTCAGGGAACTCCTAAAATGTATTTTTCAGGGGTCAGTGGAAGGAATGCCCCTTACATTGGTAGCTGGTGGAAAAAATCTCTCCCCTTACAGTGGTGGTTGGAATGCCACCCTTACAGATGGATAAAAATTGTGTCATGCCACTGGCTTTGCCAAGTGGCATTGGCCCCAGAACTATACAGGCCTCATCAGATGGAAGGTCAATCAGCCACAGCTCAAGGAACCCCCTAGCAACCTCTGGAGCTGGTTGTCGACAAGCCATCAATCACAATCGATCAGTCGACTGCGGGGAGCCGACAGGTGGATTGTGACCACGGCTCTGCCTCCCCCCAGCCTCTGCCGCTCTCAAGTTCTCTGCAGAACGGAGAGGCATTATTGTAATGGATGGAGGGCGGGAGTTGCCTCAGTGAATGGTTACTAGGCGGTCCTAGCAACCAATCACCAGCTTGTTATTATGAAATGTTGACTCTGGCAGCTCCCGTGTCTGCCTTCCACCCAGCACTATGCCGTCTTCTGATCTCCGCTCTGCGGTACACACGCTGGCGGGTAGGAAGTGCTACCTAAACAGCGCTGTGTGTAAGGAGACACCATTGGAGGGGGGACAGAGAACAATACAGTGTGTCTGGGGGGGTGATTGTGATGAGAAATGGACAGAGGACACTGCTTTGGAGGGTACAGGACACTACTGTGGGGGGAGGGGACAGAGGACACTACAGTGGGGGGGGGGGGTGATGTGAAGGGGGGTACAGAACTCTACTGTGGGGGAGGGGGACAGAGACACTGCTATGGGGGGGCATAGGACACTACTGTGGGAGGTGATATGAAGGGGGGCAGGGACACTACTGTGGGAGGTGATATATAGAGGGGCAGAGGACACTACTGTGGGAGGTGATATATAGGGGGGCAGAGGACACTACTGTGGGAGGTGATATGAAGGGGGGCAGGGACACTACTGTGGGAGGTGATATATAGGGGGCAGAGGACACTACTGTGGGAGGTGATATATAGGGGGACAGAGGACACTACTGTGGGAGGTGATATGAAGGGTGGCAGAGGACACTACTGTGGGAGGTGATATGAAGGGTGGCAGAGGATACTATTGTGGGAGGTGATAAGAAGGGGGCAGAGGATACTACTGTGGGAGGTGATAAGTAGGGTGGCAGAGGACACTACTGTGGGAGGTGATATGAAAGGGGGGGGGGGCCAGAGGACACTACTGTGGGAGGTGATATGAAGAGGGGCAGAGGACACTACTGTGGGAGGTAATATGAAGGGTGGCAGAGGATACTACTGTGGGAGGTGATAAGAAGGGGGCAGAGGATACTACTGTGGGAGGTGATAAGAAGGGGGGGGGGGCAGAGGACACTACTGTGGGTGGTGATATGAAGGGGGGCGGAGGACGCTACTGTGGGAGGTGATATGAAGGGGGGGGGGGGGCAGAGGACACTACTGTGGGAGGTGATGTGAAGGGGGGCAGAGGACACTACTGTGGGAGGTGATATGAAGGGGGGCGGAGGACGCTACTGTGGGAGGTGATATGAAGGGGGGGCAGAGGACACTACTGTGGAAGGTGATGTGAAGGGGGCAGAGAACACTACTGTGGGAGGTGATATGAAAGGGGTAAAGGACACTACTGTGGGGGAAGGGGGGCAGAAGACACTACGGTGGGGGGGTGGTGATGTGAAGGTGGGAGAGGACACTGTCGGGAGGTACAGAACACTACTGTGGGGGGAGGGGGACAGAGGACACTGCTATGGGGGGAGCATAGGACACTACTGTGGGAGGTGATCTGAAGGGGGCCAGAGGACACTACTATGGGGGGTAGATGTGAAGGGGGACAAGAGGACACTACTGTTTATCCTTGCTTTCCTTTATGTTGTTCAGGTAGATCTCAACCTCTGAAAGGTTGCCTACCCCCGCATGGCTGCTTTTTGGGGATTCGTATAAGAGTTCTATCTTCAACTGGGGTCTTCAAGATGAAGAGGGATGTGTATAGTGGAATTAAATAGAACTTCTATTAATTGGTAGATTTTCTTTCTTTCTGCAGAGTTCCCGAGCAAAAACAGAAAGTTTCTGTCCCCGTGGAATGGATGCATCTTGCTGTGGTGGCATGTGGGGATCGTGTAGAGGAGACGGTGACCATGCTAAAATCTGCTGTGCTCTTCAGTGTGAAGAAGCTTCGATTTCACATCTTTGCAGAAGACGAATTAAAACCAGAGTTTGAACGGAAGGTTGGTGAAAAAGAAGCTTATCTGGGTTGTTTGGTACATAGTTAACCAATTTTCAGCCTTTCTAGACGGTGATTTGAAGAGCCTCTGTTCTTGCAGTCCGTGTTGTGGAATATTCCAATTTTGTGGAATTGTTGTCTGCTTTCAAGAAAAATTAGAAAATTTGAAATGCAGGATGGGTTTATAATTTGCATCATGGTGCCTGCTATCTTCATGTGCCACCTACAGATTTCCAATCAGTGCAGTGGTGCTCCTTCTTCTTTGGCTGCCAGTGCAACATTGTTGGTGTTGGGCTTACAGGGAACAGCGATGTCAGTCTTTCCTTCATGTGATTGGCCGTTGAGCCTGAGCACCACATCACAGGGGAAGGTCTCATGCTATTGTCTTTCCGAGTGTTTTGATCCAGCAGCCATGTGAAAAGGATCAGCAGGGGAGCTCTGTAAAAGCGAGACTTTATAGCTGAACTCCAGGCTGGAATACAAAAATACCCTTACATTTGGATCCCCCTGCACTGCAAGGGTAAACGCTCATTATTTCTAAAGGAGTGACGAAGAGACTTTGTCACTTGCCCTAATCCCTGTTCCAGCACTGTACTCTTTTTCCCAAAAGCTCCAGCCTGTGGGTGGTTCCGGTCCATTTCTCTCTGAAGCAGCGGCCTGTGGGTGGTTCCGGTCCACTTCTCCCTGAAGCAGCGGCCTGTGGGTGGTTCCAGTCCACTTCTCTCTAAAGCAGCAGCCTGTGGGTGGTTCGGGTCCACTTCTCTCTGAAGCAGTGGCCTGTGGGTGGTTCGGGTCCACTTCTCTCTGAAGCAGTGGCCTGTGGGTGGTTCCGGTCCACTTCTCTCTGAAGCAGCGGCCTGTGGGTGGTTCCGGTCCTCTTCTCTCTGAAGCAGCGGCCAGTGGGTGGTTCCAGTCCACTTCTCTCTGAAGTAGTGGCCTGTGGGTGGTTCTGGTCCTCTTCTCTCTGAAGCAGCGGCCTGTGGGTGGTTCTGGTCCTCTTCTCTCTGAAGCAGCAGCCTGTGGGTGGTTCCGGTCCTATTCTCTCTGAAGCAGCGGCCTGTGGGTGGTTCTGGTCCTCTTCTCTCTGAAGCAGCGGCCTGTGGGTGGTTCTGGTCCTCTTCTCTCTGAAGCAGCAGCCTGTGGGTGGTTCCGGTCCTCTTCTCTCTGAAGCAGCGGCCTGTGGGTGGTTCCATTACTCTTCTCTCTGAAGCAGCAGCCTGTGGGTGGTTCCAGTCCACTTCTCTCTGAAGCAGAGGCCTGTGGGTGGTTCCAGTCCACTTCTCTCTGAAGCAGAGGCCTGTGGGTGGTTCCGGTCCACTTCTCTCTGAAGTAGTGGCCTGTGGGTGGTTCCGGTCCTCTTCTCTCTGAAGCAGCGGCCTGTGGGTGGTTCTGGTCCTCTTCTGTCTGAAGCAGCGGCCTGTGGGTGGTTCCAGTCCTCTTCTCTCTAAAGCAGTGAACTGTGGGTGGTTCCGGTCCTCTTCTCTCTGAAGCAGCGGCCTGTGGGTGGTTCCGGTCCTCTTCTCTCTGAAGCAGCGGCCTGTGGGTGGTTCCAGTCCACTTCTCTCTGAAGCAGCGGCCTGTGGGTGGTTCCGGTCCACTTCTCTCTGAAGTAGTGGCCTGTGGGTGGTTCCGGTCCACTTCTCTCTGAAGTAGTGGCCTGTGGGTGGTTCCAGTCCACTTCTCTCTGAAGCAGCGGCCTGTGGGTGGTTCCGGTCCTCTTCTCTCTGAAGCAGCGGCCTGTGGGTGGTTCCAGTCCTCTTCTCTCTAAAGCAGTGAACTGTGGGTGGTTCCGGTCCTCTTCTCTCTGAAGCAGCGGCCTGTGGGTGGTTCCGGTCCTCTTCTCTCTGAAATGGTGGTATGCTTGCGATTGGTCCAATGCTACCCCCTCTCTAAGGTTCTCCCAGCCACGATTGAATGCTTGCCCCTCTACTTACAATGCAGGGTTAATAACTATGCATTTTATGTAATGACGCTGAGAAACCACCCACAGGCTGGAGCTTCAGATGGATAGAGGGAGTCTGCTAGAGCACGTAATAAGGTAAGCATTTCTTATATATATTATATTTCTTCTTATTCCAGCACCCCTAGACATTTTAAAGAGGAACCAAACTTTCTCAATTAGCATTATTTTTAACCCTTATGCTGCCAGACTTAGTAAATAGATAGGAAGGTATATAATATTTACTAGTTTTTAAGAATTTTTTTTTTTTTTTTTACATCAGTGGCTACCTGGTTTCTGGCCTAGGCCAAAACGATCTCATACATCCCAGGAGTCTTCATGGGCATTTTATTTTCTGGAAGAAGGGCTTTCTCAGCTAAGCACATCCTCCTGCCTGTATGCCTGAGCAAAGGGCAGGTGGATTCCAGGAAGCAAATGGTACATGAATCATCTGCCCTTACTCAAGATGGCCATGGCTAGAAATGCAAGGGAGTGTTTTTCAAAGTGATTTTTCAACAAAATAAAGCATGGAGACATGGATGGATGGGGGAGTTTATTTTTATTAATAAAAACGGAGTTAAGTAAGTCGCATTCTCAGTTTGTGGTGCTCAGATACGGTGTAGTTTTTGCTTTAAGCATTTAACCCTTGCAGTGCAGGGGGGCTCCACAGCAACGGTACTTTCTGTTCAACTTGGAGTTCAGCTTTAACCACTTGCCTACTGGGCACTTTTACCCCCTTCCTGCCCAGGCCAACTTTCAGCGCTGTCACACTTTGAATGACAAATGCGCGGTCATGCTACACTGTACCTATATGAAATTTTTATCATTTTTTTTTTTCACACAAATGGAGCTTTCTTTTGGTGGTATTTAATCACCACTGGGTTTTTATTTTTTGCGAAATAAATGAAAAAAGACCAAATTTAAAAAAAAAAACAAAAAAACTGTTTCATATTTTTTAATAAAATTTTTCAAACCGGTAATTTTTCTCCTTCACTGATATGCGCAGATGAGGCGGCACTGATGGGCACTGATGAGGAGGCAATGATGAGGCTGCACTGGTAGGCAGCACTGATAGGTGACACTGATCAGGACACACTGGTGGGCACCGATTGGCAGCACTGATGGGCACTGATGAGGAGGCAATGATGAAGCAGCACTGATTGGCAGCACTGGTGGGCACTGATTGGCAGCACTGGTGGGCACTGATGAGGAGGCAATGATGAAGCAGCACTGATGAGGAGGCACTGGTGGGCACTGATTGGCAGCACTGGTGGGCACTGATGAGGAGGCAATGATGAAGCAGCACTGGTGAGGAGGCACTGGTGGGCACTGATTGGCAGCACTGGTGGGCACTGATGAAGAGGCAATTATGAAGCAGCACTGATGAGGAGGCACTGGTGGGCACTGATTGGCAGCACTGGTGGGCACTGATTGGCAGCACTGGTGGGCACTGTTGGGACTGCACTGATAATTGCGACACTGATCATCAGTGCCCTGATGATCAGTGTGGATGTCCCCTTCACACAAGCTGGTTATTGGCTCTCCTCTCTTCGCGCTGTCAGCATGAGAAAAGAAAAACCAATAACCGTGTGTTAAACACAATAACTTGTGTTTACATCGTGATCAGCTGTGATTGGACACAGCTGATCTCATGGTAAAGGGCCGCTGTGATTGACCCTTTACCCTGATCTGTGATCAGCTGGGTCCCGCACGCCACAGTAGGCGCAATTACGATAGGACGTCATATAACGCCCTCCCAGAACTGGCCAGTCGCGCTGTAGCCGTCATTCGGCTATAGCGTGGTGGGCAAGTGGTTGAATAACCCCTGTCCTTTTCCCCCGAATAGTCAAGGTGACAGGGTCTCTTTAAGGATAACCTGGTAAGCATGTGAAAAGGAGCCAAGAGCTACACCAGCTGTGTAGAAATAGTAATCATAAAATAATTCTGTGTAATATTTCATACTTGCCTAAAAAATAAAAAAAAAATCATCTTCTTAGTCCTGAAAATCTAAATAAAAAAAAAACGCCATGCATTTCCTAACTTGACTTGC
This sequence comes from Aquarana catesbeiana, assembly GCF_042186555.1. Lineage (NCBI taxonomy): Eukaryota > Metazoa > Chordata > Amphibia > Anura > Ranidae > Aquarana > Aquarana catesbeiana. The sequence continues at coordinate 40,036,694 of NC_133330.1, forward strand.
TGCAGTTTTGTGTCAATCTTTTTTCCTCTCTTTCATGTTTTTTCTCCTGCAGCTCAGGGAATGGCCCCGTCAGTTATCCAGGAAGTTTGAATACAAGATCTATCCAATCACGTTTTCGGTTGGAAACGCTCAGGAATGGAAGAAATTATTCAAGCCCTGCGCAGCTCAGAGACTTTTTCTTCCGGTAAGAATCATTATATTGCATTCAGACGTTAATATCCTTTCCGCATCTGGCCAGCTTGTCTTTGCTTCTTATGCATTTTTCAGCCTCCTTCCAGCCAGGAATTCATTTTATGTGTTATTCAAGCTCCCCTGGCTGGCTGGCATATGTTTTTCTGTTTAAAATTGTATTTTGCCTTGCTACGTGCGTGGCTTGCAGACCTGCCTTAACGTTTCTGATAAACTTCTGAAAGTCCTGAGAAGGACATACACAGTAATGTAGGTTATAACTTACCATCTGCTGTAAGTTTTAGGGATATTAGTAATGATTTTGAATGAACGTGCAAAGAGGTAAAGTGCATTTAGTATATAGTATATTTAACCACTTAAGCCCCGGACCATTTGGCTGGCCAAAGACCAGAGCACTTTTTGCGATTCGGCACTGCGTCGCTTTAACTGACAATTGCGCGGTCGTGCGACGTGGCTCCCAAACAGAATCAACGTCCTTCTTTCCCCCACAAATTTCCCCCACAAATAGAGCTTCCTTTTGGTGGTATTTGATCGCCTCTGCGGTTTTTATTTTTTGCGCTATAAACAAAAAAAGAGCGACACTTTTGAAAAAAACGCATTATTTTTTACTTTTTGCTATAATAAATATCCCCAAAAAATATTATTATTAATAATAAAATTAAATTAATATAATTAATATTAACATTTTTTTTCCTCAGTTTAGGTCGATACGTATTCTTCTACATATTTTTGGTAAAAAAAAATCACAATAAGCGTATATTGATTGGTTTGCGCAAAAGTTATAGCGTCTACAAAATAGGGGACAGTTTTATGGCATTTTTATTAATATTTTTTTTTTTTTACTAGTAATGGCGGCGATCAGCGATTTTAATTGTGACTGCGACATTATGTCGGACAATTTTGTCACATTTTTGGGACCGTTGGCATTAATACAGCGGTCAGTGCGATTAAAACTGCATTGATTACTGTAAAAATGTCACTGGCAGTGAAGGGGTTAATACTAGGGGGCAGTGAAGGGGTTAATGTGTGTCCTAGTTTGTGTTCTAACTGAAGGGGGATGGGGACTGTGCAGGGAAGAAAACAGATCGTCTGTTCATACTCTGTATGAACAGACGATCTGTCAGTTCTCCCCTCAGAGAACCGGAAACTGTGTGTTTACACACACAGTTCCGGGTTCTCCGTGTGCCCCAAGCGATCACGGGAGCCCGGCGGTGATCAAGACTGCCAGGCACTCGCATCGGCTCGGGGGGCGAGTGGGGGGCACGCCCCCTAGTGGCCACAGGGCGAAGTGACGTTGCATAACGTAGTTTCGCCCAGCCGTGCCATTCTGCTGCAGTGCAACTGCGGCAGCTGGTCGGCATGTGGTTAAAGTGGTTGTAAAGACTGAAAGTTTACCTTCTCTGCCTTGGGGTAAAACTTATCTGTGCAGCCACCCCACCCAGCCCCCCTTATACTTACCTGAGCCCTGTCTTGATCCAGTGATGTGCATGAGAGCAGCTGGTCCCCAGCTCTTTACCTCCTCACTGGCTCAGAGACAGCCGTGGGAGCCATTGGCTCCCACTGCTGTCAATCATGGCCAATGAGGAGGAAGCCGGGGGCAGGGCCAAGTCACACACAGAGCCAGCCTGGGAGCGAGCACGTATGAGTGCCCCCAATGCAAGCAAATTGCTATGGTGGGCACTATGCGGGGGAAAGGAGCCTAGAGTATCAGTTGGGGAAGGTTGGGGTTGCTCTGTGCCATTGCATAGAGTAGGTAAGTATAACATGTTTGTTATTTTAATAAAAAATGCATTACTTTCAGTGCCACCTTAGCAGTGCAACCTATCAATACCCATCAGTGAAGGAGCAAAATTACCTGTTTGCAAAATTTTACACTTTTTTTTTTTTTATTTTTATTTTTGTTGATCCTCCAGCCTTTAAAAAAATAGCTATTATAAAAGTTGCTGCGATACTCACCTCCTCTACGGGGCTGTCCCTGTGCTAAGCACTTAGCTACTTCCACTTAGCAGTGGGATCGACGGCTTGAAGCCCAACCATGGCACTACCTGCCTGGAGTTTAAATGTTTCCCTTGCGCCTGCGTGGGTTTCCTCCCACACTATTTTATATATACCGTGATTCTGTACTTGCCAAATATGCTGCAGAAATCTCCCTTCACTGAGTCTGGCTGCAATCCTTTTAACTGTGGGCAGCTGGAGCTTCTGCCTGTTCACTTCTTGGATTTACACAGACACACAGAGGCACACCCCCAGCTCTGCAGCTCTCATTGGACCTCTTATGACTCACCCCCCCACCCCCCACCCCTCGTAAACTCGCATAAGAGTGAGAGAGAGAGCGGTGTATGATGTCACAAGCCTAGGCTAATGACAAGACAAGAAACTGGAAGTGGGCTGTATAAGGTATTTACTGGCAGAAAAAAAATGTTTTACTATCCAAAGTTAAAGCAACAAGGGCAGAAAATTTAATAAATGGAAAGATGAAAAAACGACTGAAGGTCCGCTATAAAGTCCAGAATTTACACAGCTTTTCTGAGCTCCTTAAGGTAAGGGGAGTGGATCTGATGTCACAGACTACACAGCTCAGAGAGGAGAGCTGAGTGTAACCTGGGACTAGGGCTGGGGAAAAAAATCGATTTAAATCATGAATCGAGTTGAGAGGTCAAATCGATTCAAAATTTAAGCAAATCGATTTTTTTTTTATTTTTCACCGCGCCGATCCTAAGGAGCTGCGGGCAGGAGTTTTTAGGCGAGTCCGTGGCTTCGGCCTAGTCCGCGGCTTCGGCCTAGTCCATGAGGCTGGATGCCACGGAGTAGGCCGAAGCCGCGGCCTCGCCTAAAAACTCCTGCCTGCAGCTCCTCAGTGCCGGTCCTGAGGAGCTGTGGGCAGAAGTTTTTAGGTGAGGCTGTGGCTTCGGCCTAGTCTACGAGGCCGGACCCTGCGGACTAGGCCGAAGCTGCGGCCTCGCCTAAAAACTCCTGCCCGCAGCTCCTTGCGGTGTCCAAAAAAAATAAACTCGGTTTGAATCGTAAGTTTTTTTTAAGAAAATCGCAGATTTTTTTTTTTTTTAGAAAATCACCCAGCCCTATCTGGGACCTGAGTCTATAAACCAGGGGTCCGCTTTAAGCCCTCTTGTTAATGTATTGTGCCAAATTCATGAAGCATTTGCAAGACGTTTTGGTTCTGACAGCGACTCGTGCACCAAATTCAGGTAGTTCTACAATGCACCACTTTTACATTGTACCTCAAGGAATGCGGCAAATCCAAGATAAATTATTGACAGATCGTATCTTCCGAAAGTAGAGCCAATTAAAACCAGCTCTCTTTTGGCGTACGGAGAGAAACTAGCGGAGACAGATTTTCCCAAAAGTGTCCTGCGTGCTTTCTTAAAGTGACAGAGCATGTGCCAAATCCAAGTACACGTTCTAGACGGATACATGAATTTGGCGCATGCTGCATTGCTTTTAGAATGCAGGAAAAATGCTTTTGCCAAATCTGTCTGAGCCAATCTTTATGAATTTCAGGGAACGTGTCCTTGCGTTAAGCGATGCAGATCAGCGCAGGTCATCGGACAAGGTGTGAAGGAGCCCTTATGCTATATTTGATTTTTTTTTACACTTGTCCACATAAAGCCGTGGCAGGAAGAGAAGTAACCCTGAACCGTGTGAAATTCCGCAGAGTGACTGTTATGTGTTGTGTGTATTAATCTGCTTAGTAATTCCCAGGCGGAGGGGAGCAGTGCCCCCCCCAAACACCGGAGGCCAGCATGGAGGGTAGAGAGTTGTCACACCTGTTCTCTTACAGCGGCCCAGGATTACAAATCCTACCGGCCTCACATAACTTTCCACCACATTAGACTCCACTGTAGGATAAAGAGTCGGTCTAGCCAAAAGCGATATTCCGGTAACAGGTGGCCACTGGCTGATTCTATTTCTTGGGGACCTCAGTGGGGGGATCATTCTGCTGTAATTCTTTCGTTTAGGCTGCATTCACGCCTGCACATTTCCTAAACGTGCAACAAAACACACCAAAAATGTGCGCGTTGCCATGCATTTTGGAAACGGACTGTACTCGCAGGTCGCGCTTGTGGTGCCATTGATTGGTAATGACACCCCAAGCACGGGTAGCAGACGCGCAACTAAACACGCTACAATCACGCCAAAATGTGCACTGGGAAACCCTAAAAAAAAAAATGAAAAGGTTCTGGAGCTAGTTAGCGGCATTACAGTGATCCCTGAGAACTGGAGCAGCACTTCTCAGCCTTTTTTTCAGTTGCGGCACCTTTTTAAAGTGGTTGTAAACCCTTACAACACTTTTTGCTACAGGTAAGCCTATAATAAGGCTTACCTGTAGCTACCCCGGATATCTCCTAAACCTGAACGGTTTAGGTGATATCCCCTGTATTTGCATGTATGTGCCATCGGCACTGAAGCAAACTGAAGCAATGGCACATAGGTGCCGTTGCTTCAGTTAGACTATGCCGTTACTGGTGGCTCCCGCGTGCTTGCGCGGGAGTGATGCCATCATGGCTCCGACCAATCACAGCGCCGGAGCCCGCGATACCCAGAAATAACCCCGGGAGCGATGTCGCCGGCCGGAGCGGTGTATGGGGACCGCTGCTAGGGCTTCAATCTCAGGTAAGTAATTCATAATTATGCCTTTGTCTCGCAGGTTTTTTTTTTTTTTTTTTTTTTTGGGGGGGTGTACAACCACTTTAAGGCTGCATTTAAAGTCGTGTGTTTTTACCGCAATTTTGCCACAATTTTGTTCAGGTCACCAATGTAAAATGCAGAAAAACGCCTGTAATCTGCCCCAGAGAAGCTCATGTTCCTTTTTGAGCTTAGGGTGTTTTTCAGGTGTTTTGCTTCAGGTGACAAAACGCTCAGATGTAAACAGGTGCCATTGAATGGGATTTTGCTTGTTGGGCGTTTTTTCAGGTGTTATTTTCGGGCGTTTTAAGAGAGTTTTATTAGCTGAAAATGTAAATGCAGGCTAAAATTATGGAAAATCCTGAGGTACCCCAGTATAAAATGTAAAAAAATGTAAATGTTATGTATCAATGGGGAACCTGAGCCTGGGGCAATACATGCAACCACCTTGATGAAATTAACTTAAAGTGGACCTTCAGTAATTTTTCCAACTTTCCATTTATTAAATACTCTGCCCTTGTTGTTGTTTTAACTTAGGCTAGTAAAACATTTATTTTCTGCCAGTAAATACCTTCTACAGCCCACTTCTTGTTTCTTGTCTGGTCATTAGCCTAGGCTTATGACCTCATGCACAGCTCTCTCTCTCTCACTCTCTTGAGAGTTTGCCAAGAAGGGAGGGGGGATGAGTCATAAGAGGGCCAATGAAAGCTGCAGGGCTGAAGGTGTGCCTCTGTGTGTCTGTGTAAATCCAGGACGTGAACAGGCAGCAGCTTCAGCTGCCCACAGTAAAAATGAATGCAGCCAGAGCAGACTGCAGTTCCTCTTTAACACTAAGGATGCACCGATACTTTTTTTATCGGCGAGTATGAGTAAAGCTACTGTCGGTCAAGTACTCACCAATACCGAGTACCGATACTTTGTAGTGCGATTTGCGTCCATACAAAATGAATGGACACAAATCGTGCTGCAAAGAATCGCATGCATTTCCCCCCACCGATCCTGTGTGTGTGAACCCAGTAAAGAAAGTAAAGTGCCATGTAGTGCAGCAATAAGCAGTTTATCAAAATGTTATAACAATTTACAAAGGAAAAATCTAACAAATCCATATCTGCAGTGTTCCCGTCCTGCCGATGATAGCAAATCACAGGGCTGGAGGAGAAATTCCGGGACTCCTGTGGGTATAAGGCAAAAGGGATGTCAGCTTGGGGGTGGACCGCCGGACATCTCCTTCAGATTTGACTACATATTTACTTTGTGAGTTGTTATAACATTTTAATAAACTGCCTATTGCTGCACTACATGGCGCTTCGCTTTCTTTACTGGGTTCACACACACAGGAGCGGTGGGGGAAATCACATGTGATTTGGATAGGAATCACACTACATTCATGTTCAAATCACATGCGATTCCTTGCAGTGCGATTTGCTCCCATTCATTTTGCATGGATGCGAATCGCACTGCAAAGTATGGGTTTTAGTATTGGGAGCATATATACGAGTACTCGTGAAAATGCTCGGTATCGGCAGCGGTGCATTCCTACTTAACACCCTGATCACATCAGCACCCTCCTTTACATTGGAGTCCTTCCTTCAAATCAGTCACTCCATCATATCAGAGCCCCCCCCCCCATAACATCAGAGGCCCCCTATACATGAGTCCCCCCATCACATTAGGGTCTCCCCCTATCACATCAGTACCCCTTTAAGTCAAAGGACTCCCTTCACATCATAGTCACCCCTTCATGCCAGAGGCCCCCATCAAATCAGAGCTACCCCCGATACATGAGAGCCCCCATCAAATCAGAGCCACCCCCAATTCATGAGAGCCCCCATCACATCAGAGTTCCCCATTTACAGCAGAGCATCCCCATTACATCAGAGTCCCCTTATAGCAAAGCCCTCACAATCGCATAGCCTTCCCAATACAGAGCATCCCATTCACACAGGATCCCCCCATTACAGAGTCACCCAATCTTGCAGCCCCATCACTGAGCCCCCTATTCACATCAGAACCCTAACTTTTGGTTTCAGCAGAGGGTAGGGGTTGGAGGAGGTATGGAAGAGGCAGACGTCTGTCTTCCCATGAATGCTGGGGGGAGCCCTGCATACCACCTACCCTGAATCCTAGTCATGTGTTTTCATGGTGTGGGCCATCTGGCTGCCATCCTGGTTCTAGAGCATCCTTGGTGCTAGCAGGTGGTCTGCCCGAATCATGGAAACTCATGGAGTTGATCCAAGGAACATCTGGGTCCTGTGCTTGTGGCACCCTGCGGGGAACCCAAGTGGCCTGGTTGAGAAACACTGAACTAGAGAACCCACTTCCCTCTATGATATAGGGAAGAGAAGAAAGGGGATTTTCTGTAGCCCAGACCTGTTTTTATTGTCTTTATACAGGGCAGTGATTGAGGGTAGTCACACTAGGACAGGAAGTGTGGTACTGGTAGGATCAAAAAAGAAAAATAATGCAGCCACCAAATCTAAGAACTGCTGAGCTGTAATATATTACACTTTTTTTTTTTTTTTTTTTTTTTTTTTTTGGGGGGGGGGGGGGGGTTTAAATATACTTTAAGCCAGGGGTCCCCAACACCTGCGCCACAGACCAGTACCAGTCTGTGGCCTGTTAGTAGCTTGGCTGCACAGCAGAAGGTGAGCAGCAACCGCGGTCCATGACATTTCTGTCTGGTCCGCGGACATGCCATTTCGCAGCCTGTGTGTCTGTCCCGGGTCTCCCGCCCTGCCAACAATGTCATCCTATCAGCAGAGCAGGGGGGGGGGGGGGAGCTGGGGATCTGGACAGATCGGGAGGCGGGTAATCACCCTCTTGGTAAATTAGTTGGGCAGCTCCAGCCCTCCATCCAGATCTGCCGCTCCTCCCACCCCCTGCCCTGCTGAAAGGATGACATTGTCGGCGGGAGACAGCGCAGTTGGGAGGAGACTGCTCCTAAGAGCTTGCAATCTAAATGCTGATAATTTATTTTACATTCTGCTCTGTGCATCCTGTGTATAAGTAATGATTGCTGAGAATGGACTTCATAAATCCACTTTCATGTCATTCTAGAACTGTAGGTCAGATGACACGCTTTGCTTCCCATTAACCATTTGTACTCACTATGTAGCACTATCCCCTAAGGAGCTGCTGAGTTTTTGGGTCCCATTATATTCTGCACAGCCAGGCAATATGCATTTTCCAACTTGCATCCAAAGTCTGTAACCAGTACAATGGGCTTGTTTTTGTTGTTTTATTTAGAGTAAACATCTAGGATAGGGTCTAGGGGTATATGGCATGCCCAACTTGACTTGAACCAAAACTTTGAGGACAAAACTTTCTATTTCTGTTCAAAAAGGATAGATCCTGGACTTTCTACTCCCTCTG